>NW_028318515.1:8944891-9245978 GCF_062004578.1 Staurois parvus
TACAGGGGAAAAAAAGAGTGGTGATTTACAATAAATGCAGTTATAAAGTTCTACAGGAGAATTCATCCTTAAATTTATAGCAATAACACTTTTCTTTTCTCTCAGTGACATGTTTTGCCCCCTCCCAGCAGTGGCTTGGTAGCCTACCAGTTAAACACGAAAGTGCACAGATAGGGGAGGAGAGTGCTTGACAAGATTTGAACAACTTTACTACTTCTTTTGTGAGCTTTGATTATTTCTCCACAGCAGGCCTGGACTGGGACAAAAAATAGGCCCTGGCATTTTAGACCGAGCAGCCCATTTTTTAGGCCAAATTACAAATAAAGATAACTCTCAGTTTCTCAATGTATTTTAGCTATATGTAGTCTGCTTTAATCACTGTTTTGGCACATTGTGGCAGACAGAGACCTGCAGATGAGAGCCAGGTGCATGATATATGCGATATATAAAAACTTAACAGGGGTTCCATTCCCTCTCCACTCTATCCACAAGTAAAAAAAAAAAAAAGGTTTTCTCTTTAGTTACACTTTAACAGAGAGGTACATGGGTATTAAAAATACCAAAAAAATGTAGTAAATTAATCATGGCACCATTGAAATAAAACAGCATTGTGCACTGGATACATGCTTGTTTATATTTCCCTGGAATTCCCCTTTAAGTGGAGCCCTCCTTGTCAACCAGCCGGGGGGGCGGGGTAAGAGGAGGGTTAGAGAGAAGGTGGTCAGAGGGAGGGGGGATGAGAGAGAGAGGGGGGTAAGACAGAGAGCAGGATATGAGAGAGAGGAAGTGGGTAAGAGAGAAAGAGAGGGGGGGAGAGGGTGAGGGGGTGACAGAGAGAGGGGGTAAGAAAGAGGGGGTAAAAGAGAGGGGGCTGAGAGAAAGAGGGGGGTGAGAAAGAGAGCGATAGAAGGGGGGTGAAAGAGAAAGGGTGAGAGGAGGGTGGTGGGAGAGAGGGGGTTAGAGAGGGCTGAGAAAGAGGGGTAAGAGAGAGAGGTAGGAAAAAAGAGAGAGGGGAGAGAAAGGGGGTGAGGAGTGGGTTGAAAGAGAGAGAGGGGGCTGAGAGAGGGGGGTGAGAGAGAGGAGAGAGAGAGAAGGGGGGGAGAGAAAAAGAAAGGAGAGAGAAAGGGGGTGAGACAGTGAGAGAAAGAGAGGTGGGGGAGGCAATCAGTATGTCAGTATGTTTGCTACTCACAATTATGGCACTATCCCCCTATAATATAAAATTATTATGAACACACAACTCCCTCTTATAACACATGGAGGGTCCCCCATTATGGTACAATGCACCCTTCCTAAGAACACAAACAGGGCCCCCCTACTACATAAAGTGACTACAAAACCCCCCCCCCCCCACACACACACACATCTCTTCTTAGGCTCTCTCATGCTGTCACACTGGGTCTCAGCTCTGCTCCCTACCTCCCACTGTTACATTCTGAGCTCTCACACTGGTCGGGAAGTGTCCTCCAGCTCTCTCATTCTCTGTCAGTCTCTCTCTCTCCTCTCAGGACCTGATCCAGAGCCCTCTTGCTCCATCTCATGGTCTACCCCATCCTTCCAGGAGCATATCATGGGGCCCCTACTTATCCTGTGCCTTTGGGCAGTACCCAAATGGTTAGTCCACTCTTGGCACCGGAACCCTGCTGCATGTCAATTGGTGCTGTGTGTGTAATAGTGTACAGGGCAGGGGAGGGGGGAGAGCCATGGCAGGGTACCTGTCTGTTCGATCATCGTTAGGACATATGGCCCAATGGCCAGTCCAGCCCTGCTCCACAGTATCTGCCATTTCAGACTTACTCTTTTTTAAAAATATGTACATTTTTGAATGTCCATGGCCTGGTCACAATTGAACTTTACAGAGACATGTCCAGTACACTTGTATTTTTGTGCCATTCTTTTAAATTATTTCACTGGGATTATCAAGAACAGTGGTCTCCAAACTGCAGCCTGGGGGCCAGATGTGGCTCTTTGCTTGCCTTTACCTGGTCCTTGGGGCACTATTTCATCAACTCGCACCAATGATGGGGCACATTTCCCCTAACTGACATCATCAATGGGGCACTATTCTTCCCACTCATACCAACCACATGGCACTATTCCTCCCACTAAAACAGATGATGGGGTATTTTCTACTCCCATTGGCCAAGGTCTAACCAACCTGAATCCTGAAGGACAATAAACTGGCCCTTTGCTTAGAAAGTTTGGAGACCCCTGTTCTAGAACTTAAAGATTTAGTGCACTTTCAAAGTACACATCATTTTTGCTTGCCCTGACCTAAAGTACTACACTCTTAGCACATGAATAATCACTTCTGCACTGACCACACTTATGCACAAGATTCCCATATTCTTCTATTAGACGATCGCCATAATATTTGCTTCCACAAGATGAATGTAAGTGTGTATTTGGAGAAAAGGGTGGGACAAAAAGGATAAGTTTACTTTATAAGAGAACTTATGTTTTCACTTTGTCTGAATTACATAAGACTTGCAAATTTCTTTATGATATGATTGATGTTAACATGACCATATATGAAAATCCATCTACTGACCTATTGAGAATTATTAGACAAATGGTAAATAACTAGGTGAATATTCTGTATACCCCACGTGTGTGTATGTAACTGGTATAAATGTGTGGGATTTACTGCTGCTATACAGCTGCTGTTCTTGTCTCGAGTGCATTGCAAATAAACAAAACCACTTTTACACTGAGTCTCAAATGTTCGGTTCTCAAATATTTAATACGCATTGCTCCTTTAAAAGTAATCATTGATTGTTTTGATTTAAAGTACAAAAGAGCAGAAAGGAGAAGCAGGAGACTCTTATTGGTGATTTGCAAAGAACCTAGCAGGATAAATTGACATGGGAGCTACCAATGCTGACTTTTTAAAGATGGAAGTTCCAAGATTGTAATTTTATCCTTTCTTTACTACTTGGTGAGTCACTGACCTGGAACAAACATACGAATATCAGGTGTCAGAAGCCTTGATATGTAAATGTTTGTTCCAAGTGGGCTATTTAATAAGTACAGAGCCAGGTAGAGAATGACAGTCCAGGAGGATCCAATTCCCAAAAGACCTCAGCATGGTAGCTTCTATATTGCTATTGTAAGAGAATCCTTTTAATTGCTTTCATTTGTTTTTAATTCAAATAAATTCTACTTTTAAAGGCCAAATCCAGCAAATGAAAAAAAGTATTTCCCAGAAGTTCTTCAAAATCAAAAGGCATCTCTTGCTGCAATATCTCCTCTCTTATGCTGTTCACCACAGAGTTGCTTGCTCAGGGATCCAGTTCATGTCCTCTGTAAAACTGGATAATATACAGCATCATTTAACCTACTTCCTGTGAGCCCGCGGAGCCAAGGACCCATCTTCCTACCATGTTCTCCAAGGAGGATACAGAGGGCAGTACCATGTCATTAACTCCTGTAGCATTCAGGATATGACCACCACTAGAGGTAAAATATGGTGGAGAAGACCTGTACCGTTATTGGACTGAACAAAGGAAGATCCAGAGCCTGGAATTAAGATTTAACATTTGTGCTTGCCTTTCCATTTTTATACACTGTGATGACAGAGTAATGTCTTTGCCAGTTTTCCTACTGTCATGGTTAGTGTAAAAGTGTTCCATACCTACAAACAGTAGGTTGGTTCTTTGATGGGGCTTGTATGCCTGTATTTCTGAAAAGGAATGCTACAGATCTTATTGAAATTGCAACATCTACTAAAAGAAAACAAAAAAAAGATGAGATCATTTTAATTACTGGTGAGTAAGCAAAGCCAGGGGATCAGATAGCAATAAAAGATCAGGCAAATAGTGTTCAGAGGGGATTTTAAGATACTAATTTGAATCTAATCCTCAAAATGTGCATAGCTTATAATGTTTAAGAAGCAGTTTGCACAGGCCAGTAGCAGTAATTCAGTTTCTCATTTTCATTCTCTGGTCCAGCCCTGAATCTGATTGATAGCAATTAGACAACATAACCATACTTCCTTTAAAGTGTTACTAAACCCAGGACCCTGCATTCACTATATCTGGTCTATATCTGGTCTCCCACAGTACACACAACATGGAAATGCAATTATTTTAGTAAATATAAACTGCTAAATACGTTCTCTCATCAACAGTTAGAGCAGTCTTGTTACTTATATCACTGTTCAGCAGAGCACATGTTAAAGCTTGTAGGAGGGGTTTTCTTTCTGCTCTAGGAGGAACCCCTGACCTCCGCCTGGACAGTGCTGACTGGCTTTGTGATGATCACATGCACACTCCCAAGAAAAAAAAAACATCTCTAGCAATACACACTAAACTGAGCATGTGCAGAATGGCTACAGTTCAGTCTGTCTAATCAGGAAATAAGATGGGGATGTTTGAAGAAGAGGAGGAAAAGAGAAGTCAGGATCAAATGGCTTTTTTACATAATGCAGAGAATTAACCTCTTAGGTTCCATAGTGAGTATAACAAGCATGCTTTACTGCATATACAGACTGATTTTACTGTTGTGGATTTAGTAACACTTTACCACTTTGATAACTGAGATTTAATATTTATCTGAACATGCTGTTACAGATGTAGATACTGGGAGGGATTGGTGCAAATGGTGATGCATATGTGAAGGTACAAGAGTGGTTTTAGTATCAGCTAAAAGGTTTCTTTGCCAAATAACAAGGTATTTTAGATTTTTGCACTGTGGTTGTTATTGAGGAGATGACAGGGAACCCAAGCTTCACATTAGGGCCTGCGGACCTTTAGCTACGTCACTGCTTAGAGATATTAATATGTCTTGTATTATGACAGGGTCTTCAGAATCTAACCACCAGGGATGACGTGCCATGTTAATCTTCTGTGTTTGGACAAGATCTTCCAAAGACTGACACAGCAAAGAAAAGGAGCTGTCACAATGGAGGAGATGTGCGTCTCCTCAGGTCACTGTGCTTGGAATCTACAGCTAAGTCATAGGGAAGCCAAGAAATTAGACTTTCAACAAAACATCTGCTCAACACACAGCTGAAATGTGTAATTATTTTTGAATATTCAGGAATGATTGTTTAACTGATAGAAACAGGAGATGTGTTCATTCAATTGAAATGCATTACTCAAAATAGCTGCAGACTTATTCTGATGGATGTTAAACATTCTAAAATTTGAAACAATTCCTTCAAACTGGCTTACCGAGTCTGCAAACCAATATGGGAATAACATTTGCTATATTAAATCTGTAATTTATGACTTGCAGAATTTACTTTGCAATGGCATTTATTTATGGTTTAAAAATATAAAATGAAATGGAAAGGCACATTTAATCCATATTCAGCAATGCATTTCAGTAATGTGTTATGAGAAAATGACATGGGAGTGAATTCAGGCAATAAAGTGAAAGAAAGCTCACTTTTTCTTGATTTACGGGATCAGTATAGATAAAATCCAGCCCAGTGAAGGGATGAAACCACCCATGGATATAAATGGGCTAAATGGGAAGTGAAATATGAGCTTCTCCCAGTGACAGTATTAAGCAAAGATGTACTTCAGCACTTGGCAATCTTTTCATGGACCTAACAAAAATGCTGGGCATTATGAGCCTTTTAACTTCTTTACAGATACCAACTGTGGGCACCAGGGGCTAAGAGCACTGTCACACTGTTATGGTGACAATATATATTAAAATAGTAGGGTATATTTAATTTCTTTACCAAGTTACACTTACCTAGGTGGATGCAGGAATTCAGTGATCACATGACCACTGACCGCTGGGTTCTCACAGCAGCTGGGAGCCTCTGCCCTCTGCCCTCTTGCTTGTTGGATGAAAAGGGAGAACATGTTTGGTTATTTTAACTTGAGGGGGTGCAACTTAAAGGGAACTTTGCCTGAATGCTAGCATTCTGTGCTGTGCGTTCAGTACTCTTGACCTTTGGACTCTGCATGCAGGGAATTCAGTAGTATGCAACATGTGGCACAGCATACAAAGTGCAGAAATCGTGATCATATAGCATACTATGCACATTACATACTCCTGACCATCATCATCAACCATATTATTTTAGTTTTTTATTTTTACTTCCCTCCACCTAAAAGATTTCAGTTTATTGTTCAACTGAGTTGTACAGTTTATAGGTTACATTAAAGGTGGAGAATGTTCTGAAATGATTTATCTTTGTCTAATTTTTTTACATCACAGAAACCTGACATTTTATCATGGGTGTGTAGACTTTTTATATCCATTGTATGTATCTGTACAACTCCCACTAGAGCAGCGGTTCTCAACCTGGGGGTCGCGACCCCTTTGGGGGTCGAACGACCATTTCCCAGGGGTCGCCTAAGACCATCGGAAAACACATATTTCCGATGGTCTTAGGAACCGAGACACCGCTCCTCTCTCCGGCGATGTGTGGGCGGGATGATACGCTGCTCCTGTCACCTGGCCACACCTCCGGGATCGCTCAGCAGCTCCGCCTCCTCGCCGCTGATTGGCCACCGGAACTGTAGCTCAGGAGAGGCACACAGGCGGCCAATCACCGGCGAGGAGGTGGAGCTTGGAGAGGAGGAGCCGAGCGGCAGCGCGCGTACATCAAAGAAGATCGAGGGAGCTGCCGGAGCGAGTGAAGAGGAGAGCGGCCAGTGAAGGAAGACAGCTGACAGGTAATTGAGAGAGCGAGCCCAGGCTGTCACTAATACCAACGATGGGGCACTATTCCTCCCCCCACTGACACCAACGATGGGGCACTATTCCTCCCCCCACTGACACCAACGATGGGGCACTATTCCTCCCCCCACTGACACCAACGATGGGGCACTATTCCTCCCCCCACTGACACCAACGATGGGGCACTATTCCTCCCCCCACTGACACCAACGATGGGACACTATTTCCCCCCCCCACTGACACCAACGATGGGACACTATTTCCCCCCCCACTGACACCAACGATGGGACACTATTTCCCCCCCCCCTGACCCCAATGATGGGGCACTATTCTCCCCTCCACCACACTGACATCAATGATGGGGCACTATTCCTCCCACTGACACCAATGATGGGGCACTATTCCTCCCCCCACTGACACCAACGATGGGACACTATTTCCCCCCCCCCCTGACCCCAATGATGGGGCACTATTCTCCCCTCCACCACACGGACATCAATGATGGGGCACTATTCCTCCCACTGACACCAATGATGGGGCACTATTCCTCCCCCCACTGACACCAACGATGGGACACTATTTCCCCCCCCCCCCGACCCCAATGATGAGGCTCTATTCTCCCCTCCACCACACTGACATCAATGATGGGGCACTATTCCTCCCACTGACACCAATGATGGAACACTATTCCTCCCACTGACACCAATGATGGGACACTATTCCTCCCACTGACACCAATGATGGGGCACTATTCCTCCCACTGACACCAATGATGGGGCACTATTCCCCCCACTGACACCAATGATGTGGCACTATTCCTCCCACTGACACCAGTGATGTGGCACTATTCCTCCCACTGACACCAGTGATGGGGCACTACTCCCACTGACACCAGTGATGGGGCACTACTCCCCCCACTGACACCAGTGATGGGGCACTACTCCCCCCACTGACACCAGTGATGGAGCACTATTCCTCCCACTGACACCAATGATGGGGCACTACTCCCCCCCACTGACACCAATGATGGGGCACTACTCCCCCCACTGACACCAATGATGGGGCACTACTCCCCCCACTGACACCAATGATGGGGCACTACTCCTCCCACCGACACCAATGATGGGGCACTACTTCCCCCACTGACACCAGTGATGGGGCACTACTCCCCCCACTGACACCAATGATGGGGCACTACTCCCCCCACTGACAGCAATGATGGGGCACTATTCCTCCCACTGAGAGCAATGATGGGGCACTATTCCTCCCACTGACAGCAATGATGGGGCACTATTCCTCCCACTGACAGCAATGATGGGGCACTATTCCTCCCACTGACAGCAATGATGGGGCACTATTCCTCCCACTGACACCAATGATGGGGCACTATTCCTCCCACTGATACCAACGATGGGGCACTATTCCTCCCACTGATACCAACGATGGGGCACTATTCCTCCCACTGATACCAACGATGGGGCACTATTCCTCCCACTGATACCAACGATGGGGCACTATTCCTCCCACTGACACCAACGATGGGGCACTATTCCTCCCACTGATACCAACGATGGGGCACTATTCCTCCCACTGACATCAACGATGGGGCACTATTCCTCCCACTGACACCAACGATGGGGCACTATTCCTCCCACTGATACCAACGATGGGGCACTATTCCTCCCACTGATACCAACGATGGGGCACTATTCCTCCCACTGACACCAACGATGGGGCACTATTCCTCCCACTGACACCAACGATGGGGCACTATTCCTCCCACTGATACCAGTGATGGGGCACTATTCCTCCCACTGACACCAGTGATGGGGCACTATTCCTCCCACTGACACCAGTGATGGGGCACTATTCCTCCCACTGACACCAGTGATGGGGCACTATTCCTCCCACTGACACCAGTGATGGGGCACTATTCCTCCCACTGACACCAGTGATGGGGCACTATTCCTCCCACTGATACCAACGATGGGGCACTATTCATCCCACTGACATCAGTGATGGGGCACTACTCCTTCCACTGACACCAATGATGTGGCACTACTCCTCCCACTGCAAAATTACAGTTATGAAGTAGCAACGAAAATAATTTTATGGTTGGGGGTCACCACAACATGAGGAACTGTATTAAGGGGTCGCGGCATTAGAAAGGTTGAGAACCACTGCCCTAGAGCATATTTTGTGTGTGCATAATTCAGAGAATGGTTTGCATTTTGTCAATAAAATCAAAACATTCTTTGATGGCACAAGGCGGAGGGTGTGATGTCATTGAGAAAATGTAATGCCATCTCTAAGCACAGCAGGCAACGTCCTGTGTTCACAATGCAGCACAGTAACATACCTGGAATTCTTCTTTAAAATATATGTGAACCCTTATCTTGTAAAAACAATTATATAAAAATGATCACACAACCTCTGTTCTCAACTGTATAAGGGGCTTAGAAAGTTAGGTGTGGAGAAACACCAATACACTGATCTTCCCAGTGATTAGCTGTGCAGGGAGTTCTGTCAGCACAGTTCTTGGCCTTTGTGCTCCCAGCATAGCCAGAAAATTGACCACACTGGGATGGATGTACTACTGTGCCTATCGTGGTCAGTTTGAAATAGAAAAGCAAGGGACTGGCAGGATCACCAGGTGTTTCTCACAAAAGAAGAAATACAAAGAGAACTGGATACATTTTTAACACAAGTACATGGTACAACAGACACATATCAGGAATATTAAATGATGGGCTAACATATTCCAGAAAGCCAGGTCTTGAATTTTGTACTATTGTATTTCAGTCCCTTTGTATTTGGTACTTAGAAAGGTTATGGAAGAGTTTGCTATTCTGAAAGACCAGTAGTAGCTGAAATTGTCACATCTAACTCTCCGACACTCTAATCTGTCAAAGTAATATATAAACACCATGACGGTACACTATTAATGGTAGACTTATGATACTTCGGAAATACGTGTCAGTGGCAGAATATAGTGTGGTCTAGTGTCTAGCTTTCCTTCCCTCTCCTTGTTTACAAATAATTCACAAATGTGCTTAAACAAATCTGCCCCCCTTACAGCATAATCATCTTTTGCACCATTCCTAACATGCTTATCTTTACTTTACTGTAAATCTATTTTTGATGAGTGTATTTTTATAAAAACACAGCTTCCCTTATTCTACCTCCGGAGATTGTGTAAAATGCATGGAATTACTTTTTATGACACATATGTCTATCATAAAGCCTTATATGACAGACCAAACATGTCTTAAGCACACTGATGCATATATAAAAGCTGGAATAAAATTCAACAAATGTCCTTTAAAATCATTCACAGTCACACAAATGCTCTGAATCCTATTTTAGCACATTCTGTATATGATCCAAGTAATCCCTCTTCACTTGTCAGAATAAACATCTTTTATGCAGTGCTTTTCTCATCTTGTCCCTTAGTACATATGACACCGTATAGCCTACAGGCTTTTATGCTTCATTTTCAAAGTGATTGACTGGCAACTGGCATCTGAAAGCTGTTACCTCTAAATCTTTAAACTACGTATTTTTGGTCAGTTTGAAATTCTGAATTATTAGCGCATTTAATAATCCCTTTTAAAAATGCTTACAAATATTCTTGCACTATACCTGCAAAACTCCAAACGAAATGATAATATTCACTCCTCTCATATATCTTAGGACTGCTTGGGGAGCTGTCATTCAGTTATGAGTACCATTGGGGTTGGTCATCTAGGTTTTTTTTTTTCCAGCAAGCTGGCAGGCGGCACATTTATAATCAGGGTCATTTTTTTTTTTTGGGGGGGGGGGGTAATTTTTTTAATAAGGGACTTGTCAAACCTTTGGATGTCTTTATTCCTAGCTGTCATCTTTCTTTGTATATGAATGAGTAGGGATTCTATACCCAATACTCATTCACATAGGGCGATGGTATCTGGGGGCCTCCTTCTTATTAAGGATCCCTACAAACACCGGTCTGGATTGTGGGGATGAAGCTCTTGTTCTCATCAACACTGGAGCAAGGTGCTTTGCCAGCGGGGCACCCCTGCTCCCAATTTTAAAACATGTAGCCTGGTATGGTTCAGAAGGGGGGTGCTTGCTAACCCCCTCCCTTCCTGACCAGCTAAACTGCATTCTCAGATTCTACCAGATCTGGTACAGTTCATCTTAAAAATTGTACCAGACCTGAAGGGTCTGATATGGATTTCCTGGAGGACCTCGCACATTAGTTACACCCTCAAAATCCATACTATACTCAAAGTTTACATGCAATGGTACATTTTCCCCAGAATAACCCCCCCCCCCCATCCATCCCTGCCCCCTTACTTCCAATGCTATATTTCTTACACCCCCTTGCCTATTAGTCAGAAAATGGGAATTTTTTATTTCACAGATTTGGCTTCCAGTGACTTCAATGGGGTTTAGGTTTGGCATCCAAACTTCTTTGAAGTTCGCCAAACCCTGCTCAAACCAAACCAAAGGTAGTTCAGCTCATTTCTATTTATGACTGCTATGAGATGAAAGAGAAATTCTCAAAACAGAATTTTATAATTATGCAACCCATCCCACTTATGTCTTATTTGAGGGTATTTCCAAAACAATAGCAAGTTAAAATATATATATATATATATATATATATATATCATATACAATTACTACACGTCATATTGTAATTGAATGTTATTAAAATGTGCCTTTACTTTTCAATTTGCAAAGCTGTAATGTTTTGTAAAATGCAATGCAATATGGAAACCTGGGGGTATTTTGTAAACAAATCGTGTACAGAATTCACCCCAGAAATTTCCTGTATGTGTGATTGGCTTGCTGATTTTTACAGAAGACTGAACTAATATGCAAGTCAGATTTTGAGCATCAACTGCAACAAAAATGTAATTTTTGGTAGGATACTTCCAAAGGGAAAGCAGACCCTGCCACTTTCCCCATTAGAGCCCTGCAAGTGCAGAAGCTGATAGATAGATAATTAAAAAGTCACTTTCATTAGTATTCACTTTGCACATGGACACAGACAAGCAGACAGCTATTTCTTTAGAATAGCAAAAGGTAAGAATCTGCAACAAAGTTTGTTAAAATATTTGCAATATACATAGACCACACAGAGAGGAATATTTTTTTTCAACAAAAGGAGTTATTTTATAAATATTTACTCAAATAAGCTAAATCAAGATTGTAACGTCTCAGTGGTCACTGTGCCGTATAAGAAATCACTACATAAACACAAGGCTTCTAAAATTATATTATATATGTAGTTTGTATGCATTGCTAATATGCATAGACACTGGAGCTCATTGGCTTTCTTCAAGTTCTTC
This sequence comes from Staurois parvus, assembly GCF_062004578.1. NCBI lineage: Eukaryota > Metazoa > Chordata > Amphibia > Anura > Ranidae > Staurois > Staurois parvus. The sequence goes on from NW_028318515.1 coordinate 8,956,873, forward strand.
TTTTAAAAAAATCCTCATGGGAAAGAATAAATATTTAGTACATTTAACCTAACAGTGTGAAAGTAGGAAAATGTCATGTGGACAGTGATATTTTTGTTTTGATCAAAAGCTTTCTATACACACCACCATCCTCTGTATCAGCTATCATCTACAAGCTTGTAATTTTGAAGTTACAGGACTTGGCAACCATGTTCTTTTAGATTGTTATATTGTGACCTGCCCTTCCTCATATAAAGCAGTTAATGGCCTTGCAGTCCTTTTGAAGCATTGAGCTTTAATCTATTGTTTAATCCTCTATGTATTCTGGCTAGGGCAGATGCAATGACCTGTGGTTACAGCTGGTAGCTTGTCATAGCCAGAGTAGAGCACATTGACCAGCTCATGTTCAGAGGAGCTGGTGATATTATGCCATCCATAGATGTATTCTTTTACTCCAGCATGACTTTGAGAGCAAATATTTGAAAGTTCAAATAGTTTTCTCAATCTATCTATTTGATTATGATAGTTAGGAATGGAAGTTGTACACAGAGAATAACATAGTTTAGTAAACCTTTTAAATTCCATTGAAGACCATTGTCTAATACAAACTATTTTCACAATCCTTGTCCAAAATGTGCTTTCAATTATCAGTGACAGTGGACTTCAAGGAATGTTTAAATCTTCAGTTTGAAAAATTCAATAGGAATCATAAGATCCCTCAATCAACTATTTTGTTCTGTCTTTCACAAAAAGCCATGATTTAATGTTCTGCCAATGTCCTGATGGTATAGCATATGGAATCATAGGTACCTTTGAGTTAAAAGTGCGATGTTGTATGTGAAATGCATAATCCGATGTTCACTTCTGGCAAGTAAAATAAATCTCGGGATCTATTTTTGTGTATCCCTACCACTTTCCTTTGGTCTTATCCCTTCTCTTGCTGCCTTTGGTCAGCCCTATTGTATAATATGTTTCAATATTTACAGTTTAGCTCATCAGTTTTGGGTCATTAGTTGTAGGATCTTTTGGCTGTTTAATTTTCTTCCCTGAAAGAGGAAAGCCTAAAATAATTAAATAAACATAATCTCAAATGCTTCATCAGCAGTGTCCTTGTTTTCGAGATGCAACCTGCTTAAAGTGTTACTAAACCCACAAGTCTGTATATACAGTAAAGCTTGCTTGTTATGCTTACTGTGGAACCTAAGGGGTTAATCCTCCACATTGTGTAAAAAGGCTGTTTGATCCTGTCTTGTCTGGCCCTCCCCTTCTTTTACTGTCCCTAATCCATTGGCCATAGTACAGAGCAGCAGTAACAAATCTGCACATGCTCTGTTTGGTGTGTATTGCTAGAGGTTTTTTTTTTTTTGATGGGGGGGGATGTGATTGGCAGAGGGCCAATTAGCACTGTCCAGACAGAAGGTTGAGGGTCATGCAGCCTCATAGGAAAGTCAGAGGAGAATAAAAACTTCTCCTACAGAATTAACCAGTGCTTGGCTGGACACTGATAGAAGTCACAAGACTGCTATATAATGCTAATGAGAAAAGGTATTTAGCAGTTTATATTTACTAAAATACTTGCATTTCCATGTTCTGTGTGCTGTGGGAGACCAGATATAGTGAATGCAGGGTCCTGGGTTTAGTAACACTTTAAGGTATTCAACTGTCAAGTTCATGGGTCACTGCAATGTTATATTTTTGTAGGTGTCACAGCATCCTTTGTAACCTAGCTGGGGCAAATGCAAGATTCCACAATTAATGGTGACTTTATGAAAATATTTATATCCAATAGAATTACATATACTGTATTTCCTCTGTGGGCATCTTGCAGCAACTCACTACACGGGCCATGCTTGGAAGCACAATCTAGAAATGTTACATCTTGTTTTCATGTAACAGTATGCTAAAGTTCTAAAACTGGCAATTAGTTGTTTCATTTTGTCAAAACATTATTCTGTTGAGAGTTTCACTGAAACTCAATGTTTCTTTAGAGGTTGTTATATGTCGTGAACATCCAAAAAATGTGGCTTGGACTTTGGCCATTACTTAGCATTGTTTCTAGCGGCTGTTTTTAGGCCAAGTAATAATGTAAAAGTTAAAAGATAAATTACACATAATATGCGATGACAGAATACAATGTCACTGGCTGTGAAAATAATATTGTTTCATAACATCACACACAGCTTACAGGCATCTCCCAATCATATAATTGCAAGGATTGGTGTTCTTTTTTTTTTTGCATCACTCTCAAAGTTTCATTAAAAGGAGTACTCCCCCCCTGCTGTACTAGACTCTTTTGTTTCTTTTTCTTCTCATTAACACGTCCCCTATGGCAGTGCCCAGTTCCTCATGCCCTTATTTGATAATCTCTTGCCTGTTAGCCTTGAAATTTACCTGAATTGTTTATAAAGATTCAGCCCCCATAAACTTTAATGGGCTTTTTTGGACTGCAGACAGGATTTACCAACCCACCCCCTTCCCCCTCAGACTGCACCTAGGTACATTCGCTCATCCCTAAAGATGGCAAAATGAATGCAAAACATTCAATTTTCTTTATTCATAGTAATAACATTTAATTTACTAAAGCACTTTATATCATTAAAAAATATTTTTTTTTTACTTGTTTTTAATGCTTTGTTGCAGATCCTCAGTGCTGCATATCTCAAGTAACTACTACCTCTCCATGGCATTTTTCTAGGCTGGTTTTCTAATGGTGAGAACAGTGGACAATGCCTATGTAATGTGTGTGTAAATGGCTACTTGTAGTCTTTGTCAGGAGCCTACATTGCCATGCCCCTTTATTAGGTACACCTGTTCAATTGCTTGGTAACACAAATTGCTAATTAGCCAATCACATGGCAGCAACTCAATTCATTTAGGCATGTAGACGTGTTTAAGACGACTTGCTGAAGTTAAAACCGAGCATCAGAAAAGGGAAAAAAAAGGGATTTAAGTGACTTTGAATGTGACATGGATGTTGGTGCCAGTCGGGCTGGTCTGAGTATTTCAAAAACTGCTGATCTACTGGGATTTTGTATGCACAACCATTTCTAGGGTTCACAGACTTGGTCCAAAAAAGAGAAAATAGCCAGTGAGCAGCAGCTGTGTGGACTAAAATGCCTTGTTGATGTCAGAGGTCAGAATGGGCAGACTGGTTGCTGTGATATTCAGATGGTAGGGTCAGAATTTAGCATAAACAACATGAAAGCATGGATCCATCCTGTCTTGTATCAACGGTTCAGGCTGGTGGTGGTGTAATGAGGTGGGGATATTTTTTTGGCACTAGCATGGTGTACCTAATAAAGTGGCTGGTGAGTGTAAACGAAAGGGTAAAATTGCAGGAGCACAATGAAAAAATAGGGATAGTGAATTGTCAGCCTATTAAATTAAGTGACAGAACAAAGACTTTTACATAATAACTTCACCTTTAAAAAAATAAAAAAATAAATGCATTTTTTTATTTGCAGGTAAAAAATGTGCATTTACCTTTTTTTTTCTTTTTTTGTATCTTAGGAGCCTGGAAAGCATTGCACCAGTGACTAGCAAATCATGGGTGTAATGTCAGGCTCCTGCAGATTGTCAGTGTAGCTGTCTGCCCGTACCTCCAATATGGGCAGGCAGTTACTTCAGTTCAGGAAGACTCAAAAACTACAAGGATGCTTACCAGCGGCCTCATAGTTTATTGAGAACTACAAGTCCTCAGCTGCAAAGGCTATCAGTACTTGAAGTCTGTTCATTCACAGAATTATGCAGCCGTGTGGGGGAGGAGCCCCACATGGCCACTCTCTTTTCAAATTGTGACAGCGGGTGAAAGGAGAAGATTCCCGGCCTGCTGTCAAGGGGGGTTTGTGGGGAGAGCTGCAGGAGCGGGAACATGTTACATGTTCCACCCTAAAAATGGCTGAAACATGTAACATGTTCTTGAAGGTGACCTCATCCTTTAAGGCAGGATCACTCTTTTTTTTTTAATGGAAGATGCAAATGTAAAACTATTGAAAATTATTTCTGAAATTCACGTTAAAAGATTGAGTGACTCAGTTTACAAATTCTTTAAAAATAAAGTTTAAAGGAAATTAATCTAACACTCAACTAGCTGGCTACAGCATTGATCAGATGCAGCAGCTGTCCCCTGTCCAAGAAAATATCCTCTACCACAAATTACCTGGGAAACTGGAAACCAGTGCTCTGGCCCAAATGGCTTTCAAATGTAGCAATGATCCTCTAATAAAAAGAAGAAGATATTCTTCTTGATAACATCCACTGCAACAATTCTTTATTGACTACAGTGGATATAAAAAGTCTACACACCCCTGTTAAAATGTCAGGTTTCTGTGATGTAAAAAAAATGAGACAAAGATAAATCATTTCAGAACTTTTTCCACCTTTAATGTGACTTTTAAACTGTACAACTCAATTGAAAAACAAACTGAAACATTTTAGGGGGGGGAGTAAACATAAAAAACTAAAATAATGTGGTTGCATACATGTGAACATCCTCTTATAACTGGGCAATCACATTCAAAATCATGTTAAATAGGAGTCAGTACACACCTGCCATCATTTAAAAGTGCCTCTGATTAACCCCAAATAAAGTTCAGCTGTTCTAATAGGTCTTTCCTGACATTTTCTTAGTCATCCTACAGCAAAAGCCATGGTCTGCAGAGAGCTTCCATAGCATCAGATGAATCTCATTGTTAAAAGGTATCAGTCAGGAGAAGGGTACAAAAGAATTTCTAAAGGCATTAGATATACCATGGAACACAATGAAGACAGTCATCATCAAGTGGAGAAAATATGGCGCAACAGTGACATTACCAAGAACCGGACGTCCCTCCAAAATTGATGAAAAAACGAGAAGAAGACTGGTCTGGGAGGCTGCCAAGAGGCCTACAGTAACATTAAAAGAGCTGCAGGAATATCTGCAAGTACTGGCTGTGTGGTACATGTGACAACAATCTCCCACATTCTTCATATGTCTGGGCTATGGGGAAGAGTGGCAAGATGGAAGCCTTGTCTTACGAAGAACAATATCCAAGCGCAGCTAAATTTAGCAAAAATGCTTCTGAAGTCTCTCAAAAGCATGTGGGAAAATGTGTTATGGTCTGATGAAACCAAGGTTGAACTTTTTGGCCATAATTCCAAAAGATATGTTTGGAGCAAAACAAAACTGCACATCACCAAAAGATCACCATACCCACAGTGAAGCATGGTGGTGGTAGCATCATTGGGGATGTTTTCTTCACCTGGAACTGGGGCCTTAGTCAAGGTAGAGGGAATTATGAACAGTTCCAAATACCAGTCAATATTGGCACAAAACCTTCAGGCTTCTGCTAGAAAGCTGAACATGAAGAGGAACTTCATCTTTCAGCATGAAAACAACCCAAATCATACATCCAAATCAACAAAAGAATGGCTTCACCAGAAGAAGATTAAAGTTTTGGAATGGCCCAGCCAGAGCCCAGACCTGAATCTGATAGAAAATCTGTGGGGTGATCTGAAGAAGGCTGTGCATAGGAGATGCCCTTGCAATCTGACAGATTTGGAGTGTTTTTGCAAGGAAGAGTGGGAAAATATTGCCAAGTCAAGACGTGCCATGCTGATAGACTCATACCCCAAAAGACTGAGTTCTGTAATAAAGTCAAAAGGTCCTTCAACAAAGTATTAGTTTAAGGGTGTGCACACTTATGCAACCATGTTATTTTAGTTTTAGGTTTTCGTTTAGCAAAACTCTTGCATAACATAGTTTATTTTCTATGTTTTCTATAGACTAAAAGACATTTAAAAAAAATATTTTATTTTTTATTTTTATCAGTGCTACTTTTAAAATGTTTTAAAGTAAATAAAATGTATTTTAGTCTATAATTTGACCCATTAAAAATAAAGTGAAGTTTCTGGTACAAAACATGTCAAAGTTATGTGCAAATAAAAAAGTTTTAATTTTTACACAATTTTTTGTTTGCGACAGAGAAGGGGTTAATAAGGGTTGTTGAGGGCTAATGAAGGGTTAATAAAGGGTTAAACAGGAATATCATTTATATATATATTTTTTTTTTGCTTAAAAGTTTTTTTGACTACTACCATATGCAGGTCAAAGTTCAATCCTTTGATCTTTATATGCATGACATGGTAATACCAATAAAACAATACAAAGCAATTCCTAGCTGTCATCTTGACAGCCGGTAATTGCAAGTAATATTGGTGGGAGGTGTGGCAAGAGAAAAGGACCTGAATGTCAGAAATATATTCTAGAAACTTTGCTAACATTTTTTAGGACATCTCCTACTTTCAAAATCCCCAGTTGGATAAGCATGCTCTCAATGTGTCTGAGTTGATTTATGGGTTCTTACAATATTAGTTGTGTTGAGTAAGACAGGTACCATATTCATTTCTTTTTGTTGAAGGAGTTTGTTCCAAACTCAATTCTGTCATTTTATGAATACACAATTTCTGGCTTATAATGTTAAGACTGTCACAAATTGTTCCATTAGACTTTGCCCTCTGTTGCCAAATATGTATCCAGAGAAATGTGGGTTTGTTGTTGGGGTAACGTAAGCATTGCATTCATTGTAACAAGCACTGATTTGTTTGCGCTCCTCTGCAGACATGTCTCGCTGTGTCTTGTAAAGGTCCCTGTCTTTCTTTCCAACACAAAATATCAAATCTTTCTGCAAGAAGATCATTGAAGGTATTGTTTTTTCAGACCTTTTCCATTTCTCTGATAAGTTTGACTAGTTCCAGCTCATGGTGAGTGGTTGTATGATAACAGCCTTCATTTTCTGTTAAGGGAGTATGCTTGGCCTTGCATTTACAGCTGCTTTTAAACCTTTCTGATACCATCAAACAACAGCTGAATTTCAAGCAGTGTATGACCATCTTACAGTGGAACGTAAACTGGTTGTAAAGGCTGAAGGTTTTTTACATTTATGATTTCAATGCATGAAGGTAAATAACCTTCTGCGTGCTGCTCCCCCCACAGTCCCCCCTCCCCCCCAATACTCACCTGAGTCCCCTCTTGATCCAGAAATGTACATGGGAGGCTCGACTGTTTCAGGTCTCTATCTCCTCACTGGCTGAGAATCACAGTCAGTGATCCAATGAGGAGAGAATGGGGGGTAAGCTGGGGCTCTATATCAGTGTTTCTCAACCTTTTTTCAGTCAAGGCACCCTGTATAATTATAGACAGTCTAGAGGCACCCTTTAAAATTATGGACAGTCTTGAGGCATCCCATTCTAAAATGGGGTGGCTCAAGAATGTCCATAAGTTTAAAAGAGCACCCCATTCTAAAATTTGAAAACTATTCTAATAGTTTTATATAACGCAGCAACATCCACACATGTAGGACACCCAACATTAGAGGTGAATTCTTCCAAAGCAAATACACTTTTGCACACTGGTACTGAGTAGTACTCCAGGGTTTCTCTCCTCCCTCAGTTTTTCTCCATCACTGAGCTAATATGACCCCAGCACTGATGGAGAGGGGCAGGGGAGGGTCAAACTAGGATACTGTGCAGGCAGCTGACATCCTCCTTATCACCTGATGATGTCATTGGTTGACAGGACGACGGCGGCTAGAAGGTCATAATGGTGCACAATGAAAACCTGTGGCTTTGTGTAACTAAAAGGTAGGCTTGTTTCACCTGCTGACTTGTATACAAATTTTGGGCAATTTGTAGACATTTTGCCAAGTAATCCCTGAAGAAACCTCAAGGCACCCTTGTTGAGAAAGTTGCTCTATGTGTATTATGAACGCATAGAGCGGGGCTCTGGAGCAAGCATGCACTAGTGTCCCCATAGCAAGTAGCTGACTAATGAGGGTACTGGTCAAGGGGGAGGAACCAGAAGCTCCAGCTGAGGACCCAAGAAGAGGATCAGGCTGCCCCATTCAAAACCATTGTTCAGAGCAGGTAATTTTGACACAAGTTGTTCAGTTTTCTCTAAGCAGTGATGAAAAATGTGCCACTGGCTTTAAAACTGTGTTAAAGAAAACACATTAAGAGGTTTTGTAAACCAACACTGTTGGGGTATCATTTGAGGCATATTTGACATTTTCAGCCTAAAGAATTTTGTAACTTGTTGGTTCTCTGTAAAAATACTCTTTACTTCATAATTGTAAAAAGCAGACTGAAGTCAAATTTTAAAACCCCTATTTATTTATCCTTCCTTACCAAATGCATAAATCTAAACATTGACCTTTGATCAGTAGTTTGAGGGTTTTTAACTTTTTAGGATAGAGTATTATTATTATTATTATTATTATTATACAGTATATAGCACCAAAAGGTTTGCTCAGGCCCAATTGTAGAGATCCCTTCAATTCCTATCTGCTAAAAATTTTTTCGCCTTGGAACAAACATTTGAACATCATTCAAAAGTAGTTCAAAGATTGTTTTCCTTTTAACATTTTGTTGATTTTAAACACCCAATTTTGGAATGAATGTATTTTTCCAGAATGTAAACCACATTTACTGTGACTGTGGTCAAGAACAAATGTTCATTTGACTCCACAAATGATTAGAAAATCGAACAAAATTGTGTATGGTAAGTTTAAAGCCTAACTCACTTTAAAATAGTTTGTTTAGACTCAGTTGATGCAAACAAACTAATAATTTCACTAACAGATGCACCAGCTGTGAGCTCTTTATAAACTGTACAGTATGTAGCATACAAGATATGTTCCCGTCTTGCTCCAGAAATAAAATCGAGTCGGGCTGAGCACTGTTCAGCCATTCAAAGGAATTTTTGTATTTTATGAAAGAATACAAGACTGGAGAAGAGGGCAGATGGCATCACAATCTCCAACTCAGCCAATCAGAGGAAGCCTTGTATAGTAAATACAAAGCTTCCTGTGAATGGCTGAGCAGCTCTCAGCCCGACTTGGTTTTATCATGGAAGCAAGACGGGCAGAACACCTGGCAGAACACAGGACTGTATACCGTATGTAGCTGTTACTCCATAGAGTTGATCTAGTGCTGACAGCAGGCAATATGTTAGCAAAAGTAATAATTTGTTTGGACCAAACTATTTTAAAGTGACAGAAAGCTGAAGATCAGGATTAAGTAGGAAACACTAGAACCTCTTTTGACATTTTATTAAAGGAGTTATGGGTAGCAGTGAAACCTAAAAGGGGTTCTATTCTTTCTCCATTCTATCCAAAGGTTTGGATGAAGATACACTACAACCAATTAAAAACACAAAATACTTATCAAAAACAAGCCAAACATAAACTAATATTGACAGAATTGTTGTACATATTATGAACCACATAATATAAACAGTATAAGCTGCAGGTGGTAGAAAAACAGAATAAAGTGTAAATAAATTACCATATTAATTGTGTACTTATTGATATGATGACCTCTTAAATACAGAAGATTCTTGTCCATATATTTAAAATTCATACAGTAATTAGTTCACCTGCTCTCCTTCTCTTGCTTCCATTTTCTTCTTTTATTTTATTTGGTTTAATTATTTTTTTAGGTTGCCCGTTTGTATTAACCTATCACCAGGAAAAAAGAGATGCCTCCGTTTAATTGGGCTTCATGGGCTGACTAGCTTGAGAGCGTGCTGTGAAATTTTGTGCAAGTTTGCTTTGCTGGGTCTGATACAGATACACACTGTAGGTCTTTATTTTCCTTGGGTATGTTCTGTATGTGGTGTGTTTTGATGTACCTTATAAGTTGGATTGGGCTGTTTCCAAGTACACCTGCTCTCATTGGGGGGGGGGGGGACTAAAAAAGAATTGCACAGACAGAAAACTTGCTATACTCTTCTGAGAAATTTGACTTCCTTTGACATCCTGCTCCTAATTAACAAAGGGGGTACAATTATTGTTAATTAGGAAATATGTGTTCCATTTTCTATCCCATGTGCACATCTGACCATGTTGTAAGGTCACACCTTAGGGGCCAATGTTGCAACCACAAGCCATTAAAGTAGCATTGAAGTAGCACTCTGACACTGCTGTGTGCAGGCAGTAACACACTTCAGGACAAAGGCCCACTTTGTACCCTTGCCCCATACGCTTGCTGAAGGCTGGATCTGTTCCTACCTGCCCAACCAATGGACACCAAATCATTTTGAGCAAGTAACTCTATGTTTGTCCTAATCCCCACAAGCCCGTTCACATCTTCACTGTATACTTGACTTGACACATTATGCCCTAGAGCACATAGTATTTCTGACTAGCAAGGCCTTGCACATTGTGACCGTAGGCTAGGTCTATAGGTGAGCTTTGTACCGCAGCAGGCTGCAAGATGGAGACCACACCACTAGGTGTGGAGCATGAAGTACACCTTTTCCCTCACCACCAGGGCTCCCATTACTGTCATCTGCTTCCATATCCAGTTGGCTGTTCTTACTTGCACTTTATTTGGTTACCACACAGGTTGACTGTATGTTTGGTTACATACAGTTACTGTAACTGCAAAGGAGAACTTGGTTACACATGTAAATCTGTTTTTTTAACCCAGAGGGCAACATGGCTTCCTTCCCAGTTTTACTTTCTTTTCCATACACCATAGTTACACCTTGATCCCACACTTATATTATCTTTTCCCCAGTAAACAACTCAGACGCTTTTCTTTGTAAACAAAGTCCTTTTACTTAGCAGACTTGTCAATTAACATCTATAAACCCACATAATAATTCAGAATGTAGCGCCACACCAAAAGAGCCACTGGTATGATCCTAGCCTTCACCTTGTTAAACCCCTGAAACTCTCTGACACACCCAGCTGAGTACACAGACTTGAATTTCACATGGGGGGTACCAAAAACAACTCAGTATATATATTTACATATATTTGTAAATGCATTCCAAAAATGCAGATTTGTATTTTAAAAGACATACAGTATATTTGAAATGTATTTTAAAAAATAGCTTTCATATTTATTGAAATATATTTTGAAATATATTGAATATGGCCAAAATTGTAGTATTTCAAATATATGGCAATATATTTGGGAAGAATATTTTTAAAATATATTTCAAATATAATTTTCTTCCATGTCGGCAGTCTCTTGCCAAGTCTCCGGCAAACAGCACTGTGGATGAAGACTGTTCAGCAGCAATAAAGCAGAAGGTGCGACTGTGCTCTGCTACCCAATGGCGACAGTAAAAGAGCAGGCTATACTCCTGGTTGAGACCCCAGACAGGTGGACGCACTGCTACAGAGGTACACACTCTTTCCTGCACCAGGTGCCCTGAGATTTCCTGGGAAGTCTGCTATGAATCTTTCAACTTCTGTCACCTGTTTCCACAATACCACCGCCCCTCAACCGAACTACATCTCCCAACATGCCATCCATGGTTGTGTCTTTCCCCTTCTTTAAATCTGAAGAAGCCGAATGGAAGTAGGAGGGGGAGGGTATAAGGAGAGAGCAGACAGACATGTCTGAAAACTGTATCTCTCTGTTACTGGTAGTTGTGAAGCATTGGCAGGTACAATTCCAGCACCTGGCTACCTGTACATAGCCCTTCTTACACATGCGATCACATTAGATTCAATTGACTGTGCTGATTTTGGCTGTGCTGTCCCTGATGGTGCTTAGAATTAATGGTGAGAGATGCTGCCCATATCTTAAGGTGCAGTAGTCCATAGCAATAAAGTCTAGTGTTCGTATTTAAAAAGGGACGCACCGGAGGGGGAGGCAGCATGAAAAAAAGCTTACATGATAACAGAGATCCTCACTGTATGCTTCCAGGGGTGTAGATAAGGGGGGGTTAGGGGGGTCCAACCCCCCCAGAGCAGCAGCTAGCCTAGTGTAGCCTTTCAGCTGCAAGAGCCACACAGCCACCTGTCTCCGCGCGGCCCTGGTCAGTCTTGATCAGGAAAAGGCCTTTGACCGTGTCTCCCATGGGTTTATGTGCAGAGCCCTGCGCAGGTTTGGTCTCGGGGAAATGTTTTGTTCATATGTTGACATCATGTATAATGACATTTGTAGTTCCGTGCAGGTGAACGGCTGGAAGACTGACCCCTTCCCGGTCCTCTCCGGGGTCAGACAAGGCTGTCCTCTCTCACCTCTGCTTTTTGTTTGCTGTATAGAGCTCTTCGCCGAATGCATCAGACGGAATCCAGAGATCGGGGGAATCACCGCACCGGGACCAGACAGACGGGAAGTGAAGTGCTCGCTCTACATGGACGACGTGACGGTGTTCTGTGCCAACCAGCGCTCCATCGACCTGCTCGTCCAGACCTGCGAGGACTTCGGCCAAGCTTCGGGGGCAAAGGTCAACTGTGGGAAGTCGGAAGTCATGCTCTTCGGAAAGTGGTTCCTGCCTTCTTCTGCATCCATGCCCTTTGGCATCAAGACAGACTTCATGAAGATTTTGGGAGTTTGGTTTGGTGCCGAGGGCGCAGCCCTGAAGTCTTGGGAGGAGAGACTGGCCAAGATGCGCCAAAAGTTTGGACTCTGGAGCCTCAGAGACCTCACCATCGAAGGGAAGACACTGGTACTCCGCAGCGAGATTCTCCCTGTGTTGCAGTACCTCACCCAGGCCTGGCCCCCTCGGGTCAACACCTGCAAGGCCATCACCAGGGCGGTGTTTCACTTCATCTGGGGCTCCAAGATGGACAGAGTGAAGCGGGCAGTCATGTTCAAGGAACCCCTCAAGGGCGGTAAGGGTGTGCCCGACATCGCCACCCAGCTGAGGGTGTTCTTTGCTTGCAACTGCATCCGCAGAACTTTGCCAAGACGGACTATGGACTCTGGCGGGAACGCAATGTCTCGCTTCTTCCTGTTGCCTCTCTGGAGGTCCCTGGGGTGGGACACTTGGGATAGTTCCATCCCCTACAACTGGGACACTCCTTGGTACTACTTGGACACCTTCAAGTTCATCAGGGAGCAAGGGCTGCAGGGAGTCAAGCCTGACTTGTGGAAGCCAAAGACTATCTACAAGCTCATCCGAGCCAGCGACATTTTGGAGTCGGTTCCAGGCCTGCCTTCAGACACCTGCAAGGTGGTCTGGAGGAATGTCTCTTCCAACATTCTTACCAACAGGCACAAAGACCTGGCATGGATGGCAATCCAAGGGGGGTTGCCTCTCAGGACATTTATGCATGCCAGGAACCTGAGCAGATACAGACACTGCCCCTTCTGCATCATCCATGAGGAAACGTCTTACCACGTTTTCTGGGAGTGCTCATTTGCTCAGGCCCTGTTGGGGGCCCTGGAACCTGAACTCAAGGACTTTGTGCCACAGACAGCCATCACTCACTTTGGGGTGTTGAATGGACTGTTCTGTGGAACTTTCTCTCTGGAGGACATTGACAGCGCCTGGAGGGTGCTGTGTTGCTTTAAGGACGCTTTATGGTGCGCCAGGAAGCGCCTCATCCACCAGCGGGAGAGGATGTCCATTGAGGACTGCCGCAGACTGATCCTCAGTCTGCTCAGAGACTATTCCTTGATGGACTTTAAGGAGGAAGAGGACGTCTGAAGATTTCCCCCTTCCCCCTACTCCCCCTTGCGTGTCTTTGTCTTTTCAATAAAGCTTCGGGCCTGTGTTTCCCCCTCCCCCTCCCCTTCCCCCCCCCCCGCACACCCGATGCCTATTGTGAATCGTGATTTTCAGTTTATCGTTTTTCTGCATGACATAGTGACTAGGAAATGTATATTGTATTAGGATGCTACAGTTTTTGGGGTAAGCGGCGTCATGCAGGACGTGGTGGTCCGGGGGATTCATCCTCCGCGCACATCACGTCAGGCATCATACCGCTGAGCGAATGTATTTATTTCTGAATGTATTTATCGTATGCTTGGAACTGTATTGCAATGTGGTGCGCTGCGTCGCAGTACAGGGTGAGATGTACCCCGATTACACGTAACATGTTGTTTTTGATGCTTCTGCAATAAAAGTATCTTTTCAATCAAAAACAGCCACCTGTCTCCTCCATGCACTGATAGGACAGTGCAGAGGAGGGCACAGTCCCACAGCAGCTGCATCCCAACCTATGTCCCGGGATCCAAGCCATGCCATGGGGACAACTGCAGTGTCTCCCTAGTTCTATTGTACCTATACCACACAGAGATTGAAGCAGGATGCTGGCACTGAAACGCTCTATGTTCCAGCAACCAGAACTGAAAGAAACACTGTGCCATGGGTGGAGTTATCTCCACCCACAGTACAAACAATAGGAAGAGAGAGCAGTGCGGGAGTCTGTGATTGGGTAAGTAATCAACAATTGAAAGGGGGAAGGAGCTGCGATCGAGTGGCATTTAAATTTAACCCCCCCACCATGACCAGCAATGCGAGGGTGCGGAGTATGTGTGTTAAAATGTTACTGGCACTGCTGTTACAACCAGTGCAGGGGGGTGGGGGCATTACCTTTCACTGCCATGACCACCAATGCAGGATTCAGATGGGGGGGCTAACTTTCACTGCCACTACCCCCCCCCCCCAGTTTTGGGAGTGAAAGTTAACCCTCCGTCCCCCACCCACGTCATGGCAGTGATATTTTAACTCACCATCCTCCCCTTCTGCATTTGTGGCCATACAGTGACAGTTAACCCCCTCCCCACCTTGGTGGCCATGGGGGGTATTACATTTCTAAGACACTGACCAGTGTGGGGGTTGGGGTTAAAGGTATTGACGCCAGTGCTGGGAGTTAACTTTGCATCCACTGACACCAATGTTGGGGGTTATTATTGTGTCCATTGACACAAATACTGGGGGTTACTATACCGTTCATTGATACCAATACAGGGGGTATCATTGCGTCCACAGACTCCAGTGCTGGAGGTTATTACTGTGTCCACAGGCACTAATGTTGGAGGTTATTATTACATCCAGTGACACAAATACTGGAGGTTATTAATGCATCCACTGACACCAATGTTGGGGGTTATTCTTGCGCCCACTGACTCCAGTGCTTGGCTTTATCGTGTCTACTGACACCAGTGTTGGGGGTTATTATTGCAACCACTGACATCAATGTTGGGGATTTTTCTTGCGTCCACTGACTTCAGTGCTTGACAAAAATGCTGGGGGTTATTACAGCCTCCACTGACACCAGTGCTGGAATTTTTTGAACAGCGATTTGCAATGGATCTGTTTTTGGAGAATGTTGCTGGCATGACTGACAGGCATTCAGGAGATGACACTGCTGCCTTTTAAATAACTGTTTTTTTTTACAGCTGAAGGGGCTTTTTGAATGGAAATACCGCACCACTGAGGTGGGAGAATAATCCGCCTCAGCCAGAGGAAGCCTTGTATTTGCTGATAAAATACAAGAGTTACTGTGTTTGGTTGAGCAGTGCTCAGCCTGACTCGGTTTTATTGTGGAAGCAGACAGGAAATCACTGCCCTGCTGCTGGAACACAGCACTGCATACTGTATGTAGCTGATGCTACTGTTTATACAGTGCTAACAACAAGCACATCTATTAGCAAAGGAAACTGTTCACTTTGTCCAATTTGGCCCAATCTAACGTGCATTTCTTTAATAATTGAAGCTTATTTTTACAAGCCCTCCTCAATGAAGCACAATTTTGCCACACCCACAATTTGTCATAATGTAGCAGGCGCTGCCCTAATAAATCTCCTCTGAGTTCCCAAGGCTGACCCCCCCCCCAATTAAAAAACAATGATCTATAGCCCTGTATGCTTCCCACACTGGGCTCCCCAGCACAAGGTTGGATCCCCTGCATTTATGCCTCTCACAAGAGGAAGTGACACACATGCCGAGGTAAAAATGTCACATAATGACCTGACCCCACATGACCCAGCCAAAACTTAAAGCCACAGCAAAACTAACAAAGAAATATGCATGTTCAAAAATATAAAATAGGCATGTGCCTACAACCAGCTGCTTCTTACCCTCCCTCTGTTAATGGAGAAGGAAGGTTGTTAGCGCCCTGTTTGTCAGGGTTAACAGCCAGGTATATAGTCAGAGAGAGGTGGTTTCCCACCTCTCAAGATCAGTCAGGTTGGATAGGGATTGTTGGTGGACAGCCATTTTCAGGTCTCTCCAGAGATGTTTAATAGGGCTCTGGTTGTACCTAAGCCACTCCTGTCTTGTTCCTCACAGTCTGAGAGTCCTTCAGGTGCTTTTATGCAATCCCCAAGCAGGCTTTCATGTGTTTTGCATTGAGGAGAGACTTCCATCTAGCCACTCTGCTATAAATCCCAGATCGGTGGAGGGCTGCAGTGATGATTTTCTTTCTGGAACATTGTCCCATCTCCACACAGGTTCTCTGGAGCTCAGTCAGAGCGACCATTGGGTTTTTGGTCAGCTCTCTAACTAAAGCCCTTCTCCCACAATTGCTCAGTTTGGCCAGGCGACCAAGTCTTGGAAGAGTCTGGATTGTGGCAAACTTCTTCCATTTGAGAATTATGGAGGCCACTGTGCCCTTGGGAACCTTCAGTGCAGCAGATATTTTTTGTAGCCTTCCCCAGATCTGTGCCTTGCAATAATCCTTTCTCTGAGCTCTGCAAGCAGTTCCCTCAACCTCATGGCTTTTGCTCTGATTAAGTATATATTGTCAGCTGTGAGGCCTTTTATAGAGAGGTGTGTGCCTTTCCAAATCTTGTACAATCAATTTAATTTGCCACAGGCGGAGAAACATCTCAGCAATGATCAAGATCAACTGTTGCTGTTGTTAAAGGGTCTAAATACAGTACTTATGCAAATATGATTTTTTAGTTTTTCCTTTTTAGTAAATTCGTAGACATTTATAAAATGCTGTTTTCACTTTTGTCCTTATGGGGTACCGAGTGTAGATTAATGAGAAAAAATATGAGATTAAACAACTGTGGTATCGGGGCTGCAACATAACAAAATTGAAAAATGTATAAGGGGTCTGAATACTTTATGAATGCACTGTATACAGGGCTCAAGATTTCAAGTCTGAGCTACTAGCCAGGACTGAAGATTTACTCGCCACATGTTGCCCCACCCAACCACTACACTGCCCCGCCCCTAATTCCACCCCTAAACATACCTTCAGAAATTATCTCACAAAAGTACACTGTTAAATGTTCCCCACATTACATCAGGGTCCCCAGAGTCCCCCCACATTACATCAGGGCCCCCAGAGTCCTCCCCCACATTACATGAGGGTCCCCAGAGCCCCCCCCACATTACATCAGGACCTCCAATGTTCCCCTAAATACTCCATCATATTTAGACCATGCACCTCATACAACCATAACCCCCATAATCTCTCACTCACCAAACCATAACGTTGCCAAGCATATCCTACCTTCTATCCAACCCAGCAGTACCTCAAATGCCCCATCCTCTACCACCCATAACAACCACATAATCCTGAACCCATCCAAACCACCCATACGTGTATGCTTACACATACACATACAGACACATGTAGACACACACACAGGTACAGACAAATGTACATACACACATATAAAGACACATTTACACATACAGACACACACACACATACAGATGCATGTACATACACAAACACATGTACATACCCACACAGACACACATAGACACATGTACATACACACACATACAGACACAAGTACACATACAGACACACACATACAGACACATGAACATACACACACACATAGACACATGTACATACACACACATATAGACACATGTACATACACACACATATACATACACATACAGACACATGTACACACACACAGACACATTTATATCCACACACATACAGACACATGTGCACACATACATACAAACACATGTACAGTACATACACACACATAGAGACAAATATACACATACACACACATAGAGACACATGTACAAACACATACAGACACATGCACACATACAGACACATATACAAACACATGTACACAGCCCTACAAAAAGTTGCAGTACGTTACCTTACCTCACAGAGCACAGAGTACTGCACTCTAAGGGGAGGCAGAGAGCACAGCACACATTCTCCCTTCCTTTGCTTTCCCTTTGCTCAGCATATTGAACAGTCTGTTGGCTCCCAGTGTGAGTGATGGAGCCGGCCCTGAGTCCTGAGCCTGCTCAGTGAGACACCCTGGGGGAGACACTCACTACCACCTTATTTCCCCTTGTCAAATGCGAGCAGGCAAGTGGAAAGCCTGACTGTATATCTCTTAAATTGTAAGCTCCAAGGAGCAGGGCCCTCC
The DNA here is from genome assembly GCF_062004578.1 of Staurois parvus. NCBI lineage: Eukaryota > Metazoa > Chordata > Amphibia > Anura > Ranidae > Staurois > Staurois parvus. The sequence continues at coordinate 8,974,951 of NW_028318515.1, forward strand.
TAATCCTCTTGTATTGAACTGTATTGTTGCTGTATGGTCTCCCATTATATTGTAAAGCACTGAGCAAACTGTTGGCCCTATATAAATCCTGTATAATAATATGTCTAAAGATGAAAGCTAGTCCAAACACGCTGAAACAGTTTAATAAGGTGTTTCATTCTTACTAGCTGGAGATTGTTCTGGGAAAGTTTTGTAAATTTATTTGACCTGCTATGCCAACTGAGTCATATGAAATAGGTGAGTGGTGATAGAGTGCTTAGTGCAGTGGTGATAGTTCTGAACTAAACATATGTAGACAGCAACACACCCTCCTACATTCCCAGTCTGGTAAAAGGGGGCTACGCCAAAAAATGTTAGGTGATTCAAAAACTCTGGTGGAAAACCCACGAACATCTGTTCTGTGGACTGTGTTTACTCATATGCATTTTATTAAAAGGATACAGTGATTTCAATGGGATAGTTATACTTTAACAATGCATGAAATTAAGTATGTACAGTGCCTCCAAAATTTGCTTCAATTTTTGTTTAGTATACACATGCATAAAAAGCTAGCTTTTTTCTTAGCAGCCAGTGAGCTTCTCTTAGAGACAGTAACATTAAAGGTGTATTGAGGTGAATCTCAAAAGACGTGAGTGATCAAGAGAGAGGCGCCTGCAGGATCTGACAGCACCCATTCCGGCTTCCCTTAGTGGGCACCATGCTCAGGATAAAGCTGACAGCGCAGCTTGTGTGGGAGATTTAAAAACTCGCTCCTGTGTATTAAGTCTTTCCATTGCCTTGTCTCTAAACCTCTTTCAATGTGTAATTCAAAAGAGTGTTCTGAGTAATTATCTGCATATTGACACACAAATTCCCAGCGTCTGCCTGTGAAAGGACTTCAGAAAAATAATCATGGCAAACTCAGCAGATAAAAATAAAAAAGAGAGAGATGTATATCATAACAAATATTGTTTCGATGTATAAGAATTGTTACATTTGATTTTCGTAGCTTGGTGTACAATTTCTTTTAGCACAGCATGGCTTTTCTTTAAGGGATATGACGGCTGCTGTTAAACGTACTAGTAATTATAATAACACCAACATCAAGGCATCTTTTTTCTTCTGTATTGACAAAACGCAAACTGAGAGTTCAATCAACAATTTGGCGCCCAGACTTTTTAATGTTGTGAAAGCAGATTTTTTTCTGCCTTTGTACTCTGTCGCTGGGCTTCCTGTGATGTCACATCTTCCCTGTACATTTGATGATGTGAGCCAGGTCAGCAGAATCTTCAACTTTATAAGATTTATTACTTGTCTTACTTACTGAGGACTAAGAAGGAATGATGTAGGGAATATGTAATGAGAAAAATAATAGAGTGACTTCACAAAGATTTTTTTTAATTAAAAATCGAAAGTCAGGAGCTACAGACTATTGTTTCTGACTTTTAAAAATGAGGTACTTACCAATCCATGGATTTCATCCTTCAGCTGATACTTCTCATCACTGTGGCTCCAGCCTTCTTAGATTTGGGAGCCATCTGTGATTCTCTGATGAATCACAGTTAGCTGTCCACTGCACATGCATGTGATCTCTTGGAAAGACTAGTCCTGTAGCCTACTGGGATGTGTCACATGTCTCAGGAGGCTGCAGGCATGGAGGGATGATGTCATACTTGCCTAAGTGGGAATGGGTACCAACCAAAAAAGATACTCATTCCCTTGCAGCTCAGCTACAGACTGCCCTTCTTGCCAGCTCATGACAAAGGACCAGCTGATCTCACATCGTGCTGTCACTTGCGTAGCAATGCCATTCTTGGCTGCACCCTGCACATAGATTCTCCAGCTTGCGGGGCCACAATCTACGTGCCAGCAGCCTGAGAGCGATTGTCACTGGGTTAGGTTAATTATGCAGTTAACTCTTTAAACTGCCACCACCACCTTTTTACCGAGAAGGAGGATACTCACAATCTTAGCAATAACACTAAGATTTTAGCATAAATGTCTGCAACACACACTGTCACCGAAGTCAGGTATATTCAGAGGATTATTATCAGTAGCACTCTTCAAGAGAAGAGACAGGGATGCTTTAGTATGCATTAAAAGACTTAGAGGTAGTTTTAACACTTTTCAAAACAGGGTTTATTAATGAAAAGGTCAAATGGTGCAAAATAAAATATTTACAGAAAAGGATGTTACAAAGACATGAAGAGAACAATAATGAAACAGAGAAATAAAAGTAGGTAAAAACTGAGAATACTTGCAAAGTCCTTGGTTTTAACAGAGTCCAATTTTCCAAGCAAAAACATTGCTGTGGCTCTCAAGTCCATTAAGATGTTCCTTGGGTGATGTTAAACGAGAGCTTCCTTACCATTCCTATCATTCCTTTTTCTGTGATATCAAAGGGGTATTGCCGGAGAACAACTGACCAACTACATTTTCATACTAATATTAATAACTTCCAATACGTGCAGGTGTTATTCTAGAAACTGACAGAATATTATTCAGAATTATATTTCGAACCAAGGGATACAATACACAGCATGCCTTTGTCACCCATGAGGCAAGTGACTTGCTTTCTCTCCTTTTGTATGTGCTAGTGTAGTCATGTATGTCTTGATTTATTTGGTATGATATTCCCCTTTCAAATATATACCTAATATTAATGTGTCCTGTCCCTGTTGGATTTTATGAATTGTATGTGGAATTGTTAAGGTGTGGAATAGACATTTTATGGCATGCTATGCATTCCTAGAGCTTTAACTAGTTGCCGACCGCAGATAGCCGAATGACTGCTGCACTGCGGCAGGCCAGTTCTGGATGGACGTCATATGACGTCCTCCCAGAACGCGCTCTCCTGCGCGCCCCAGGGGGCGCGCACCTGGCGATCTCCGTGATCGCTGTGTCCTACGGACACAGCTGATCACGTGATGTGGTAAAAGGCCAATCACAGCGGCCTTTTACCACGTGATCAGCGGTGTCTAATGACACACTGATCAGAGGTAAATGCAAGTGCCGGTTCTCGGCTGCACTTTCCTCACGCTGTCAGATCGTGAGGAAAGTACTGCCGAGAACCGGCAGTTGTCAGAGCGGGGATCGGCACCGATCATCAGGGCACTGATGATCAGTGCCCTGATGATCGGTGCCCAGCAGTGCCACCCGCAAGTTCCGCCCACCTGTGCCCAGCAGTGCGCCCACTAGCTCCGCCCACCTGTGCCCAGCAGACCACCCACCTGTGCCCAGCAGTGCACCCATCTGTGCCACTCTGCAGTGTCACACACCTGTGCCCAGAAGTGCCACCTACCTGTGCCCAGCAGTGCCACCCACCTGTGCCCACCCACCTGTGCCCACCAGTGCCACCCACCTGTGCCCACCCACCAGTGCTGCCCACCAGTGCCACCCACCAGTGCAGCCCAGCAGTGCTGCCAGTCAGTGCCACCCACCAGTGCCCAGCGGTTGTGCCAGTCAGTGCCGCCAGTCAGTGCCCAGCAGTGATGCCAGTCAGTGCCGTCTATCAGTACCCATCATCAGTGTCACCTATCAGTGCTGCCAGTCAGTGCCCAGCAGTGCTGTCTATCAGTGTCGTCTATCCGTGCCACCTCATTAGTACTGCCTATCAGTGCCCTTTATTGCTGCCTATCAGTGCCCATCAGTGCCGCCTATCAGTGCCCATCAGTGCTGCCTCATCAACGCACATCAGTGAAGGAGAAAAATTACCTGTTTGAAAAATTTTATAATAGAAACAAAGAAACTTTTTTTTTTTTCAAATTTTTTGCACTTTTTTTATTTATAGCGCAAAAAGTAAAGTGCCCAGTGGCGATTAAATACCACCAAAAGAAAGCTCTATTTGTGAGAAAAAAATGATCAAAATTTCATATGGGTACAATATTGCATGACCGGGCAATTGTCAATCAAAGTGCGGCAGCGCTGAAAGCTGAAAATTGGCCTGGTAAATAAGGGGGTATAAGTGCCCGGTAGGCAAGTGGTTAATGGCCTTACACGTCATGTGTGACCGGCTTGACTGAGTTATTATTGTTTTACGATAGGTCAGAAGGAAGAGTTCTTCATGGTTCATGGAAACAGACATCCTACCAAGACTAATTAGCTGTTTACAGCTCTGACTAGGTCTGGACACTGGCGACTATTGTGTTTTAGTTACGATAAGAGGCTCTTTTGACGTTTGTTACAACCTACAGCTACAAATTCAACAGTTTGCAAGGGGAGGGAGGAAGGTCACAGCTCATGAAAACAAAGTGGCTGAGACCTTAACAAGATGGCTGTCACATACAGCTTCCATGTCCCTATTGCACACAATCGTTACAATACTCACCTATGCTCCAAAGGTTTGACACCCATCACCAGTGTTGGCATCTTCTGCCCAGCTTCTTCTGGGTGTCACTCTTCAGCCACTTTGATTGGCTGATGCAGGATAATGTCACTCCCATATTTGCGTGGAAGTCATTCATCCGGCACACTGGCACTGCGCCGGGAATGCAAACAGAGCTGTACATGCACAGCTCCATTTATATTCAGTTGAGGACTGCGAACAGGCAGGCAAGTTTATTTTATTGCAGAAGAAACATTGAATGTCTCTCCTGCAATAAAGAGCCTGTCTGTTCACATTTTTTTTATTTTTGCATTCAGTTCCTCTTTAACCGCTTCCTGACTGCCCTATAGCAGGAATACTGCTACAGGGCAGCATGGGTACACAAACCCACTTATATATACACGTGATTTTGCACTCCCGGGTATTTTTCACCCTACCTGCATCGCCATTCACGGCCGCAGCTGTCAATCACCGGGTTCCGGCTGGTGATTACTCTCCGGCGCCTGGTGATTACAGAGGATCTCCAATGGGGAGGAGAACTGTTTTGTTTACTAACAATTCTCCTCCCTGTCAGCTCAGGCACACTGCTTTGGATGGCTGTGCACAGCATAGCCATCCAAAGCAGTGTGCTTACAGTGAAGCTCACAGACACCACCCCATAGTAAAACACACCTAACACACAGTTAACCCTTTGATCGGCCCTCATGTTAACCCCTTCCAGTACAGTGTCAGTGTTTTTGTTAGCACTGATCACTGTATTAATTTACACGTATTGGGATTTTTTTTAGCAAAAATATGTAGCAGAATACATTTTGCCTAAATATATACCGAAATTAGATTTTTTTTATTTTTTTATTGGACATGTTTAATAGCAAAATTCAAAAATATTGTTTTTTTCCTCAAAATTGTTGGTCTTTTTTTTATAGCGCAAAAAATAAAAAACACACAAGCGATCAAATACCACCAAAAGAAAGCTAAGTTTGTGGGAAAAGGGATGTCAATTTCATTTGGGTGCAGCGTTGCATGACTGCGCAATTTTCAGTTAAAGTAATGTAGCACCGTAATGCAAACAATGGCCTGGTCAGGAAGGGGGGTAAATCCTCAGGAGGACAAGTGGTTAAATAAAAGACTTACTGGCTGGATCGATCACCTGATAATAAAGGTAATAAAAGCCTAAAAAAAGAAATGCAACCACCACATCTGGTAAGCTGCACAACAAGCACTTGTAAGCTGCACTATAATACATTTTTGTTTTTCATTTAAATTTTACTTATTGCCACAAGGAAACTATATACACGCTTTATTTATGCGAGCATTCTATAGAACACTGCATATAACTGGACAGCTGTAGCAATATTTCTCCTACAGGAAAAGAGCTCCGCTGTCATAAGGTTTGAAAGATGTCTGCAATTCATCCAACATACATGTAAATGTCAGTGTACAGTATATGAAATGTTCTACTCAGATAACACTTATTTATTTATCAATATGACAGGAGAGTACACACAATTATCAAAATGTGTGCCAGAATGCCCAGAATGTAGTTTACTGCTCCATGAAATTCAATTTATACAGCTAGAAACGTGATGATTTACAATTGTTTACACATATCTGTCATGGATACATATTGTAAAATGACTGTCTGGCCTGAAAAGTCTTTGAAGCAAATATTCATGCTGGAGCATTATTTAAACTTTCGTACAAGATGTACACGCATTAGAACTACAACTTGACAGACACATTTATTTCTGAAAGCACTGAAGCCTTTTACAATGACTCATCTCTGGTGTAGCTGGTTATATTGATTATGACTGTGATGGACCACTTCTTCCTAGAGTGGAGTAATGCAGCAAGTCAAGAAGATGCTATATAAAAAAAATATTCCAGGACATCAGCTGGCTAACTGTCCTGCAGAACAATATACAAGCTTATATGAATGGAACAACCACACTCAGAAAATCAAAATTCCACCTCAATGCTTACTTTTTATATAACTGTAAAACTACCCCCTTAGGAGCTGATGAAGTTTTTGGTCCCCCTATAGTCCTGCACAACCAGGCAACATGTAATTTCCACAGACTTGCATTCCAGAGACAGTAAACGGTCCTTGAGCTTTTTTTTTCAGTTTTATTAGGGGTATTGAACTTGTATGGGGTAAGGGGTGTATGGTATGCCCAGGGAACAGTAAACTGAGGACAACTTCTTGGCAACTATATACTGTACAAGTCCCAGATAGGAACTTCTCTTACCGAAGAGCTCAACAGCCTCTCCTGGTGTACCACCCCAGACCCCAGATAAACCATCTTCTTTACCCAGCTGTCTGGAGGAATCCCTGACAAGGGGATTCAGTGTATGCCACTTGAAAAGGTTAACAGTCCCGAGTGTAGAGCTAGTCAGGTTTCCCACCAGAATGCCATCTCCCCTCGTCAGGCCCGGGGAGTGCAGGATCACTCACTCAATCCTTGCCTGTGAGCTGGATGGGTTGGTGGCTGCCTTCAGGCCTTCTGCTGGGCTGGCTCATTCCCTGGCTCCACAGGTGGTCCTCCCTTCATGGTCCTGGCCTGTAGGTAGGCTCCTTATCACTTGGCCCCCTCCCAGGCTCCTGCATCTCAGTCTTCCTTGCATCTTCCACCTGAACTCTCCTGCTGCTGAGCAGGCTCAGTCACACTTTAAGGCTGCCCTGGCCCCATGAAAAGCCTCCTGCTTGGGGATTGGTCAGAGTCTTTTAAGTGTGCAGGCCAGTTCCTCCTCACTCCTGCCCACTGCTTCTAGATTCTTTTCCAAAATTCTAGAGCAGGGGGAGGTATCAGTGAACTGACGTGTAGAGCCTCTTAATCCTGACCCAAATTTGACCCTGCTGACTATTCCCCCAGGCTGCTACTCGGCCTCCTCCAACTAAAAATTAACAACTAGCTCCCTCTAGCTATCTAGAGGACTGCTACAGAACATGTATGCTTGCATTTTCCAAGACAGACATAATGTGTTACAAAGTACACAGAATACCCTATTTCCTGCCCCTAACTAAGCTCACAGTCTTATTTACTGCCATAAAATTTGATCTTTTCCTGATCCTTCCACAAAAATTAAGGTGGAGGGATAGAAAGGATAACTTCTTTCAGAGTCCATAGGAAGCTAAAAAATCGTATTCCATGAGGACTAACTTAGATTGCCTTAAAATAAATGTGTAGTGTTTTGCAGATATTTTATTTATTTTTTTGTAATAACCCCTTCGTGACAAAAAAGCCAAATAAACCTTTAAACCAAGATTCCAATTTTTTGTATGTCTTATTAAGATTGTACATATCATAGCAACTACTAGGTGTATCGGGTAAATTATACCATCGTTTCTTCAGGACAGATTGGGTGTTTATTTGGTGGGGGTTTTTTTAATATCCAAGGAAATCTGACCCAAATAGTAAAAAAAGTGAAACTTGGCTGTACTGTTGTTGTCATTACCATGACCTACTACCAAAAAAGACTGAAGATAAAAATTCTACTACTCCTGATGTTCATGGAGAAACCACATATATGTTCTTTTCTTTGTTTGTACCTGTGGTAAGGCCCAGAAGCAATAGTGACACTGGGACTGACTTTAATAACAAAAATCTTTTTTAACGTAAACACATGCTAATGCTGACCCTGACACAGTTATTACATTTTTCTTTATTCAGAGCAGAAAAAGCACAGGGGGTGGTTTTATATTTGGTGATCATTGTAATGTTCAGTCACAGACTATCATAATGTGTTCAGGATGCCCCCAAGCAACAATTTTAGGTAATGTTTGCTAATTCCAGCCAATGTTTCATGTCCCTTTTCACAAATGTATATAGCTAATCTTAACTGTTTTGCTAAAAACAACTGTTGTTTACAGTGCTCCATACCTGAAGTTCAGACTACACACTCAGCTGAATGAATCAGAGGGGTGACTCAACTGCTCACTCTGTGAGGGGTTTTTGTTATAAAGAAACATTCTCAACACACATTGTTACTAAAGTCTTCTCTTTTTTAGAAAACCAGTGTTATTTTGTAATAATAGTATTGTGGGTGGGCCCAGTATTAAATGCCTATTTGTGAAACAAAGACTGCATTTAAAAGGTATTTAAGAATGAGTTTAAAATGTATAATCATACAAAAGGTAAAACTGACTGAGCCTACTATAGTTCCTCTTTAATGTATCCATATACTGGATATCTATCAGTTTGGTAAGTTCATCCTCACAAATACACAATTGTAACCACCCTTCAACATATTATATCCCATATTATATAATATTATAATTATTATATATTATATTAAATCCTGTAATGTACATCCTCTGTCAAGTTTACTTTATCATTTAGAGTATAAAGAGCAATTGAAAAAATAAAGTTTAAAGTGGGGAGGGGGGGCACAAAGTGTTGCAGATTAAGTTTTAGAGGTGAAGGTTGGTGCTGGTTGGGTCTTAAAAAGTTCTCTTTAGGGGTCACCTGTTGAATATGACATAGGCACCCTTAAGGGTTACGTTAAATTAAACGTTAGGTTATATTAAATTAGAGTTGAGAGATTAAGTGATAATGTACAGAGTAATTGTTAAAGTGATTGTAATCCCTTACCTTTACACAAAGGAAACAATACAAAGAGAACAGGATACTTTTTCATACAAGTACATGGTACAGCAGGCACTTATCAGTAATATGAAATGTTGGGTCTAAGCGTTGGGAAGGTTAAAGTAGAAGCCAAAGCTAAAATAATAAATGCTTATAATGTTGCTTTCCCATTGCTCTATACATTCTGCATGCAGTTTGCAAGAAATTTCAGTAAAAATACCATTCATATTCTGTGTTTTAAACATGGGTTATTTTAACCCTTCTTCTACTTTAAAGTGGCTGTAAACCTCTGACATGAATAAATGAACAAAACACATCCCTCTATAGTGTGTACTTGTCTCAATTCAAAGTACTAAGTGTGATTTCTTTCTGTAGCAAATGTCCATGATTATAGGGCAATATGGTCAATAGGGGCATTTTACTAATAGCTAGAGATCAGGACTGCCAGCTATCCCCATGGCCCTATATCTTTCTCTAAGACGGCCTTCTCGTAAATATAGTCTGTCCTCTTTTTCTTTCACAGCTAATGTTGAAAAAACAGTATATGTAGTTTAATCTCCACAAAAATACACTTCAATAGTAAACCGAGTCCTATTCATCTATGTGTTGTTCCAAGTTTGAACTGGATTGTACAATTATGGTATGGATCTGTGGCACTGTTTTCTACGCTGAAATCCACAGTCAATTTTCCCTCCCAGCAACTGATAAATTATGTTTTACAGAAAAAAAGCATTCCATTATTCTTCACCAAACAATATAGACTGTCTCCTATTTTAATATAACTCAGAGGGTTAGATCAGGACACCACGTACAAAAGGCAAATGAAAGAGAAGCAATATAAAATATAAAGTTTTTCATAGTTAGTCAGACTGTGCTGACGTTTAATGTAAAGGTAGTCGGAATATGGTTGATATTGAAGGACTTGCATACTGTAGCCATAAAGCACATAGGCAATAACTGTAATTGAGATAAATCTACATAGCACACCAGCTTCTGCACTTAATATTTCTACTGCTATAGATTTCTTTTACTGACTTGCACAAAAAAAGTTAACTTCAGAAAAAGTTACAGGAGGTCATAATATCTGCACTTCAAAAGAAATGAAATAGAGCTCATTTCTAAAAACTTAAATAAAAGAAATTGAATTGTCATTTATGAAAAACCAAAAGTTTTTCTACTGCAGGGAGAATGACTGCAAACCTCTGTTGGTAGCATTTATTAGCATATTTGGTAGTTTATTCAAGAAGTCTTAAATGATCCCTACTGTGCATTCTCACTAGCATCCCAAAGCTTCTCAATAAAAGATGTAGAAGTTAAAGCAATACCCAAAACCAATCCAAATGTGCCTATATTTTCATTAAATTACTCCTAATTCTCAAAACTTTTGGTTTCATGGATGAAACGTGATAATTATAAGGATAATTTGATCATCTGTTCCACTGAGATGCAACAAAATAAACCAGTGTTTATTTTTTTCTACTTTAAACTCACTGCTTGAATTTAGAACCTACAAACACCTTAAAAAGTTTTGTCATTCTTGTGTATACCTAATAACACCTATATTTTTCCAAAACCATACTATGAAATATATTGTCACTAATCACGCCTCAAGTTCTTCTCAAGAAGTCCTCTGCTGGTTCTAGCAAAACTGGTTCCTAGAGAGAGAACCACTACGCCACAACACTGTTTCTATATCACTATGCCCATCAAGTGCCACTACCATTTTAGGAGTCTAAGTAACCACTAGTGTTTAGATTTTTGAAGGTTTAGTTCTGGAGAACAGCAATTTTCAATTAAAGAAACAACCTAGAAGTGCCAGCACATACTTTCAGCAATTCTCATGTTACTGCCAATAATGGGGCTGTTTTCAGAGTCAAAGCTCTGGTGTTCTTGATACTAACTCATAAAATGTGCAGTGCTACCTTTTTTGTAAACTAATTAGGTGAATCATATAATATAAATAAACTTACTGAAATCAAAATGCATCAATTCAAAAGTACTCAAATTTTCTCACAGCAATTCTCAGTCCAAATCATGAAATTATAAATAAGTGCAGTCCAAAAATCCAAGAATGTGCCATATATATCGGTGTCACTTTACAAATCAAAGATGTGTTCTGTGTACCCAAACCAAAACATTGCAAGTCCTCCATGAAGTGCCAGCCCAAACGCTCACCTTCTCTGTAGACCTATTGATATTATAGGAGGTCTAACCAGTGCATCAATGAGGTCCCAGTCAGTATTCCATCTTCATATGCGAGTATCATATCACATCAGGGGTTAAAATCCTCATACAACTCCCAGCATACATGCAATAGATAGACAAATGCCAAAAAATACTAATCTCTGTTTTAATAAAGAGGTAGCCAACAGTGTGATGATTCTTCGCAATAGAGGCATGGATGCTGTACGTGACAGCCATCTTGTTAGGTCGCAGCCATGTTGTCTCTCCTGTCCTCCCTCCTCCCTTTTGAATGGAATGTGAGTCTGTAAGTGAACAGAGGTCAAAAGGCCCTCTTATCCTGAATAAAACACAGCTAGATGAGCTCCATGGTTATAAACCACTAATTAGTCTGGTTCCAGGGGGTCTGCTTGAAAACCACTTTCCTCTGCCCAATCGTAAAACAATAACTCAGTCAGTAATGACCTGTTAGGCCATTATGGTTAGAGTATGCCATAAGATGTACATTCCACATGAGTAATTTTTTATACAAATTAATAAACTTCAGCTGGAACTGGGCACATTAATATGAAGTATATATTTGGATAGGTCATTTTAATATGAGTCTCATGAGACCTTACATCCTTATGTTAGCACCTACAAGAGAATAGAAAGCAATTTCTTCTATCCTGAGTGGCAGGATATGCTATGTTTGGTACCTTTGTGTTTGGAATATACTTCTAAATATTAATCTGCCAGTTGCTAGGATGCTACCTGTTATGTTTCCCTCCCCCAGATTGACGATGCTGTTCAAAGGTGTCTCTTTTGCTCCTCCAACCTGATTGGAGACACCCTAAGACAGGAAATGTGTTACTGGCTGGATCACCAGGTAAAAATAAAATTAAAAAAGCATAAAAATTAAAACAAATGCAGCCACTGAATTAAAGGATTAATGAACTGCAATATACACTGCTCAAAAAAATTAAAGGAACACTTTGAAAACACATCACATGCTTATATGCATGCCTGACAACATCTGGCATGCTCCTAATGACATGACAAATGGTATCCTCGGGTATTTCCTCCCAGATCTGGACCAGGGCATCACTGAGCTCTTGGACTGTCTGAGGTGCAACCTAGAGGTGGTGGATGGACCGAAACATGATATCCCAGAGGTGTTCTATTGGATTTACGTCAGGTGAGTGTGGAGTCCATTCAATTATATCAATTCCTTCATCCTCCAGGAACTGCCTGCATACTCTCACCACAAGGCCAGGCATTGTCGTGCACCAGAAGGAACCCAGGACTCACTGCACCAGATAGTAAAGGCTGAGCATGGAGTCTCACTGGACGCACATTGGATCTCTACACCAAGGACTCGAGAAAAAGTCCAACAGGTGTATAAAACATTACAGGCACGTTTCTCTACAGGTATCACAATCAGTGCATGTAACATGAAAACTGACAAAAACAAAAGAAAGAAAGAGAAAGAAAGAAAAGAGAAAAGTGGAGAAGCCAGAAAAGTAAAGACAGAGAAAGGGCTCCAGGGGATTGTGCCAGGAGAGTCTTATATCGACAGGAGGGTCTGGTCAAATCTATTTGCTGTCGTTTTTCATAGATAATCTGTTTATAGTTTGGGATCAATATATGGTTTTAACCTCACTATAATGTTCATTACTTCTTTCCAGACATTGAATTTATATTACTGTATATCGTTATATTATATTATCGTTATATTACACAGTGTGCTACTGATTGCCTCAGATTCAATTGTTCAGTTGTCTCAATTGAATGGCTATATGCTCATAAAAATATATAGCTGCAGATATCAACTTGTGTTGCCCATTTTTTAATGCTGTCCAGTCTTAAGTGTGATTTGAATTTAGTCAGGGGGCAAACACTATGAGGTCTATTTATGAAAAAATCTCACTGTGCTAATGTCTACATATTTCCACAAAAGTCACAAATAATGTCCAATAATGTTTGAATTAAATATCAGTTTCTACTTGTTGAATCCCATTTTAAAGTGTAAGAAAATATACCAAATGAGAGGCCATTGTTTAACAAGGATGGGAAGCGGCTCCTAGTTTCCCCTGTGGTGGATTAGGTTCATGGATTGGCAGAACCCCATACTGTTCATTTGTATTATACATTTAGAAACCTTTGGTTCCTTGCACTCTCTTCTTTGGAATAACATATGGTGTTTTGCACCATGGACATTAACCAGCCAACAGATTGCACTCCATTTCAGACTGCTTATCTTTTTCTGGGTTAAGCTCTAAAGATTGATTTATTGAATATTATATGGCTTGGGATTTGTGCACAGCTTAATGTGGAGTATACTTATGAATAGGATACTTTACATCTTTAATTTTTATAGATAGTGTTTTATGTATGTACGGTTTGTATTATGTATGCTGATCACAATTTGCACATTGTTATTTTGATAATAATTTTATATAAATAGGTGGAGGGGTAGAGGGTTTTTTTTTGCTGTAGTTTTTCATAGATAACCTGTTCTAGTTTATAGTTTGTGATAAATATATGGTTTTAACCTCACTATAATGTTCATTACTTCTTTCCAGACATTGAATTTATATTACTGTGTTATCGTTATATTACACAGTGTGCTACTGATTGACTCAAATTGAATTGTTCAATTGTCTTGATTGAATGGCTATATGCTCGTATAAATATATAGTTACAGATATCAACTTGTGTTGCCCGTTTTTTAATGCTGTCCAGTCTTAAGTGTGCTTAGACTTTAGTCAGGGGGCAAACAATATGAGGTCTATTTATGAAAAAAACTCACTGTGCTAATTTCTCCGTATTTCCACAAAAGTCACAAATAATGTCCAATAATGTTTGAATTAAATATCAGTTTCTACTTGTTGGCTTTCTTAGTGTTATTGCAACATTGCCTAACATTTCCTGTGAGAAAATAGCCTTAAAGTGGTTCTAAAGCCTCAAGGTTTTTTTTTTTACCTTAATGCATTCTATACCTTATGCATTAAGGTAAAAACACCTTCTGTGTCACCGACCCATTGGCTCCCACTCCTGTCAATAAAATCCAGTGACGAGGGAGCGGAGGCATGGCCAAGCCCCACTGTCAGTGTCAATAGACTCAGACAGGGAAGCTTAGGGGGCAGGCCCGTACGAGCCCTCCCATGGAAAGTAGCTTTCAATGGAGGCACTCGGTAGGAGGGGAGCCAGGAGCGCCGTCAGGGAACCCAAGAAGAGGAGGATCGAGGCTGCTCTGTACAAAACCATTGTACAGCACAGGTAAGTATAACATGTTTATTGTTTTAATTAAAGAAAAAAATGAAGCTTTAGTGTCACTTTAACATGGAATTAAACCCATAGATGTAATGGTTTCCCAAAATTGTGGTTCCAATATGACATAGCAAAGGAAATATCATATAACCTCACACCATAACCCTTTATCATAAACAAACATAAGGGGTTATGGTAGGAAGTTATATGATATTGGATTTGTTATATCATATTGCAGGCATCACTAAATGGCAAACCGTGGTCTGAACCCCGACCGAATGACAGTCCTATCCGGATAGCGACTTCGACACCCAGCAGCCTGGGTGTCCTCTCCCAACTGAAAACCTCCTTCCCCCGCTGCCACCTCAGCCTTCATCCTTGGCAGGCAGAAGGTGCGGCACACCCAGAGGGCGGGACATCTAAGCTCACAAGCCGCAGACTTACTGCCAGGATATAAGGCGGTCCCAGCAATCACCTGCCCGCCAATAGGAAAAGCTGGGAAGTCCCGTCCCCCATCCAGACAAGCCGCGTCACCCACCCACTGACTGCTGTGCAAGGTAGGATTAGAAGGGTTATAGGGAGACTGTGATTGGAAGGGGGAAATGGGATATAAGTTAGAGGGCTTTCATGTAAAGCGGACTGGGGGATGTAAAGAAGGGGAGGCTTTGAAAGGGACTTGGAAACAAGAAAGGGAGTTTGTAAAGAGACTGACACAAAAGCGGCACAAAAAAACCTATTTATATAGATTTTAATGGGGATAATCTTATTGGCTATTGAAGGTCACATGTTAGGGAACCTTCTGGAATCTTGGGAGCTGAAGCATGATTGGTTAATTAGGTCAGATGACCCCCCCCAGAAGATTCCAGAAGGTCTTGGGGTGCCCTATTTAAGGGAGCTGCCAGAAGGGTTCCATGCCAGTCGCCAGAGAGACAGCGGTGAGAGGAGCTCCCCTACCCCCACCCCAGTCGTGGTCGGTGTCACGATCGTGGCATCAGACCCCAGACCTTCTCACCAAACTCGTGATCGAAGGAACAGCCAATCTAAAACCGCGATGTGAGGTGCGTAACAATGCCACACCCAGCTGCACCTTGCACAATGATTTTCCAGCTAATGGACCACAGATCGATGTACCGGCAGCCTGAACGATTGTTACTGGGTCAGGTTAATTACGCAATTAACCCTTCACACTGCCATCACCTCCTTTTTATACAGGGAAAAGAGGAAACTCGGCAATATCAGCTATAACATTATAATGATTGAAATAATTGTCTGCATAACACAGTCATAACACAGGCCTGTTATACAGAGGGTTAAACAAACAGCAGCGTCTCTTTAGAGGCAGGAATTCGTAAATTGCAATAAAGCGCTATAGAAACAGTTCAACACTTTCAGAAGGAAAGATTTATTACTAAAAGGTCAAACGGGTGCAATAAAAATATTTACAGAAAAAGATGTCACTAAGATATATATATAAACATACAGAGACCAACAGCACAGCAAAGAGATATCAGAGAGAGGTGAAAGGGTTAAGGTACTTGCCAAAGTCCTGGGTTAGCAGATCCAAGTTTCAGAGCAAAAGGCAGGGGTCTTCCCAGGTGGTATTGATGTTAAAATGGAAGACGTCTTCAACTTACTACTCTTAGGCCTGACAGCCTGTTTTGTAGTCACCAGCAGGGGGTGGCTCTGACGCCACGTACCAATACCCCGCGTAGGCGTGGAGGTCTGGGTGTCGACCTAAACTAGAGCCAAAATCTCATCTAGTTCATATTTGGGCTCATAACTATTCCTATGCACAAGTGACATTCCACACGCGGGTAGATTATTATGCAGACATGTCTGAGGATTGATTAGATATGAATCATGAAAGTGTACACTGAACGGTGTGTGAGATCTATTTTTCTGCTTTCCTGTGTGTCCGAGACAAGGCGAGTGACCCATCAAACTGTTCGCCTACTCATCATCCATCTGACGATATGTCTGGTTTTTATGTACGTCTCTAATATTCCAAGATATGAGACATAGGGGAAAAATGGATTTTACCACACGGTTATCTGGTCGTGTTTCCTTGGAATGTTCTTTGAACTCCGGGGAAAGCTTGCCTTATCTTATATGAGGTGTGATATGATACAGCTCGCCCAGACAGCTAGGCACCTAGCTCAGAGATGTTTTATGGGTCTGGGGTTCCCTGCTGCCTTGGCCTTCCAGTGACCCACAACCAGCACACACACACTGGCCAAATGTCTCCTCTCAAAGAGGGAGGGGGAGGGAGTAAGGGGAGAAAAACGGATACTTTTAACAAAATGGCGGACTGCGTCAGTCTCTGTTGCGCACGTTTGCGACGGCCGGTTTATGTGGTAGGTCTCTTTGATTTAAAGCAAAGAGGACATATAAGAAGATTATTTATATTAATGATTTGTCAGCTCAAGTCGTAGTGACTGGGCTGAGTGGTTAATACATTCATATTATTTACTGTGTGATAAATGTTTTATTGTTATGATATGTTAAAACCAATAAACCAGGCCGTGGCCTATATTTATCCAAATGCAGTGTTGTCTATGTGGTGTTCTTTTATATTTTCATTACATGTTTGTAGATTAGCATGCTGCCTGTGGTTCCATGTTCTTTTTCTTCCCTGGTCAAATGTTCTTAAAGATATAGTTTATCCTTACCAAAATCCGCCTATGCACATGAGGGGTGCATGTAGATAAAAAGAAACTGCAGGTAAAGTCAGATAATAACCTTGCTATAGGTGTGGGCCATTTATGTGCCTCCTGATGGCTGAATGAAAAACTCTCAGAGATCGCATCATCCTGTCCTGCCTTGTTGCTGGGACTTTGTTAAGGAACTCCTAGCTCTTATTGTTCACCATCACTGTCATGTGAGTGAGCTCAGAGTTACTGCATCAGGGAAGAAAAAGGGCATGCAGAGGGGTTGAAATCAGACAAAAAGCTTATTCCTTGATGGTGGAAGTAAACAGTAAGAGCTAGGAGTCTCTTAGTAACACGCTATCAACAATGATGATGATGAAATCTCTGGGAGTTTTTTGTCAGGCTTCAGGAGGTACTTACAGTAAATGTCCTACACTTATAGTAGAGGCAATATTCAACTTTGGTCAAAGCTGAACTATTTGTTTTTATCTACTGTTTTCCTTTGCCTGCAGAAGCTGTTTTTTGGTAAAGGTAAACTACTGTATGCCTTTAGGGTTCATTTACACTTGCTTCACTTTAACACGCAATAAAGCACCTACTGCTGCAACACGCTTTTTGATATGTTTTTGATGCTTCAGTGATGCTTTTTGGAAGCTTTACTGAAGCTTTACAAATCCCCTGTATGTGTTGATTTTGTATTGTTTTAAAGGGGCCTAGTAGAATCCCAGCTCAGTAGTATCCCCAGCTCATTAGTACCCCTGTTCAGCAGATGCCCAGCCCATTAGTACCCTCATTCAGAAGATCCCCTGCTCAGTAGTACCCCCAGCTCTGCTGATCCCCCATTCAGTAGTAATCCCCAGCTCTACAGATCTCCCACTCAATAGTATCCTCCAGCTCTGTTGATCCCCCGCTCTTTAGTAACCCCAACTCTGCTGATTGCCCACTGAGTAGTAAACCCCAGCTCTGCTGATCCTCCTCTCTCTCTTGTCACCTTCCACTATATTGCTCCCTAGACTGCATGCTGCTAGTCTCTCTTGCTCCAGTCCCCCAGCTCTGCTAATCCTCTGCCACTTGTTCCCCCCCACTCAACTTCCACTATAGCGTTCCCATTTTGCATACCATGTGTGCTGTCTGCTGGTTGCTCGGCTCCAGTCTGGACCCTACTCACTTTCCTGCTGCTCCATGCTGCACCCTAGATGTGACATCTGCACCAGACCCTTTCAGAACATATACACCTGAACTGAAGTGACTGCTGATGACATCTTTCCTGTTTGCTTGTTGGTTTCCCAGTGCATCCAGAGATATCTCATACCAGCAATACCTCCAAAACAAATAGAAGCTAATTTTGAATAAAAGCTCCTCAAAAGCTGCAGGTGCTGACAGCAAGTGTTGTCATAGACTTCTATGGAAGCTTTAGAGACACTTTGAAGCACAAAGAAAGCGACATGGGCTATAATTTTTTGAAGTGAAGCAAAGCAAACAAAATGTGTGAACATGACTTTAAGTGTACCGCTTTATTTAGTAACAGATACTTTCATTGGCATTCAGAGTGCTTTAAAAAATCATGTCAAATTGCCACATTTTGAAGCAAGTGTAAACTGACATTTCACATATAGCATATTATGAACATTATGAAGATTATTCATGAAAGCTAAAACTTTTGAACAGAAAATTTTTATAGATAGTAGAACCCTAATTTGTTTATAACTAAAAGAGCTTATTCACATTTCTTTCAGACATTGCACTGCATAACATACTTTATGTCACATGTAATATGTGTTGCACTAAAGCAGCCCATTTGTTATGAATGACTGCAAATGTACAGCAATACTTTTAAAATCAGACAACACCCCTTTTCCCACATAGTAAGCTGCAGTATAAGTGTATTTATGATACCAGACTCTGATGCTGCTTCACAAATTCAACCCCGAAAGGCCTAACCTATGTTGTATATGCACTCAGGAACCAGGCACACTTCTGCATATTTGGCGGAGGTGTCCACTACTCCAAACTTTCTGGTCCCAGGTTCACAACATAATTTTGCACTTTTCCACCTACTCCTTGAACTAATTCCTGGCGCAAGTTCTCTTACATTACTCTTCCCTAGTCCTATTACAAATTGTTAGCCATGCACATGGTTAACTCTGCCAAACACTACATTCCAGTATCAGAATGGTTCAGGCATCTACGGAAGATTGAAGAGATGGAAGAATTGATCTTCATAATGTAAAGCTCTAAATTCTCACATATCTGGGCTTGTTGTACTCACTTTCAAACCACTGAGCCCACTGAATAGTAAAACCACTTGATGGGATTGACCTCTTGACTGTCAGTCATGAGTACCAAGTATCTCTGCCAAGGGGCCTTCACTCCTACGGTACCTTTAGATCAGCCTTTCTCAACCTTTTCAGACCAGAGGAACTCTTGAAATAACTTTCTGGTCTCAGGGAACCCCTGCTACAAATTACTATATCTACAACTCATGATATATTTGTGTGATGGTCAGTGGGAATAATGCTCCTTACACTTGTGGTCATTGAAATATTTACCCCCTTACAGATAGCTAAAAAGATGAATGGTGTAAGCTAGAATTGTTTATTGCTCAAGGAACCTCTAGCATCCTCTGCAGGAACCCTAGTTGAGAAACCCTGCTTTAGATTTTAGTTAGTGGTACTATTCCCCTACCCCAAGGAGGTTAGATGAGGAGGATCTCAAGCAATAGACATTGTAAGGTGGTGACAATCCATATGAAAGTCCAGTGAAAGTTCAAAGCTGTAAGAAAAACCTGCAACCTCTGCGGCAGCACCCTTTTGAGTGAGGCAAGGAACTCTGTAGGTATATAAAGGAAGATGCAAGGGGTGCCAGACTATGCAGTATAAAGTGCAGTATAAAGACAACAAATTTATTAGACTCAACAATAGGTAACTCACATGAAATAGATGTTCACAAACTTTTCCATAATTCTACAGATGTCTTATCCCGAATGGTGAAGAAGACTCAGTGTGGTGGGGCACAAAAGCAGGAGATGTCCTGGAGCAGATGTCCGCCTCAGTGACCAGCCTCGGGGTGAATGCAACACCAATGATGGAACACAGACGCTGGGATGTGTTGAAGCGGCACTCTGCTGCAATAACCAGCTTGGAGCGCATATGGGGCCGAACCGGATGTGATGTCAATGGGAACGCGCTGTGACGTAAAGGGGCAGTAACGCATTTCAATGCTTCCGCTTCTTCTTTAGACCTGAGGTGTTGCATTCACCCCTAGGCTGGTCACTGCGGTGGACGGCCACTCCGGGACATCTGCAGTTTTTGCGCCCACCACGCTGAGGCCTCACCATTCGGGATGAGATGGGTGACATCTGTAGAATTATGGAAAAGCTTGTGAATGTCTATTTCTTGTGAGATGCCTATGGTTGTGTCTAATAAATGTTGTTGTCTTCATACTGCACTTAGACTGGCACCCCTTCCATCTTCCTTTATTGTCCTCAAGTTTGCAGTTCCTTGTGCATCCCATATAGCCCTAGACCCCATCCAAGTTGTTAACCCCTCAATAAAAACAACTAAAAACCAGCTTAAGGACTTTCTTACTGACTCTATGTGAGAGGATGTCGAAAATGCATGTTGCCTGGCCATGCAGAGCTTAGGGGGATCCAATCAAATCCAGCGGCTCCTGTGGGGATAGCGCTACACCTATATATTATTCCTACTGGTTCCCTCTGGACGATAGGACCTATTACTGAAATTATGCTACACCCTTTACATTTTGGTCTCTATTTTATCTACTGTACTATTGTTCACATGCTGATGTTGTAAACCATTCCCTTAATCTTAATAAAATATTGTTGGAACAGAAAATGAGTGTATTTCCTCTACTGTCACAATGCGTTTGGATTCAATTCAAAATAAAGGACACTACAACGTACCACACTGCATGTTAACATGCACTGCGGTTACACATCGTAAGACATGCATTTTGCCATGCATTACTGCCATGCAACAGGGTGAAGGGGGCCTAAGTTGCCTCTCCAGTGTATGATGCACACTGTAATAGTACTAACAGTTTTTTGTAGCTTCTTTAATAGTTCTTCTGTACAACATTGAAATACAGAAGTAAAACATTTAGGTTTTCTATTACCTTATAATAAACGTTGTGAGCCCAAAAGGTGATAATTATGCTAAGGAGCTAGGGAAAAATTTGATCGTGATGAACAGCATTTTCAGTAATTGAAAAGACCAGTAACCTCAAATGAACTGGGAAGTGAGGATATTGTTACTGTAAAAATAATATTATTCTTCTATTATATATTGTTGGCTACCAGTCAAGTAACCCTAATTAAAGGACATTGTATGTAGGCTCTTCTTAGTTCTCCTCCGGCCTAAAAACAAATAGCTGCAGCCCACAATGTAGAACACAAAAAGTTGAATTATGGGGAACTATAAAATCCCATAAGTGATGTGGGCTGTAAATACCAACAAGGCTGTGCGGTTTCTTTTTTTAATAATCTAAAACACCTGGCTATATAATAGCGTTCTGCAAGAAACTATATTAGCTCAGGAATTAGAACGTCACCCACAACTGTCGCCATATAGAAGATAAACACCAGGCTAACAGATTATAAGTGACTGCCTATTGTAATATTGTCTAAAAGGTAACATAAGTTGCATTGCAGTGTATCAAAAACTATATTAACATTAAATTTTGCACAGTGTCTTTACATTTATACAAATGCATTTCTATGTATTATACTCTCCACTCCAATGTCACAATGAACCCGAATAATATAATATAACTGTACCTTTAATATTGTACAAAAAATTCTCTATGTTTCGAATGTGATGTTATCACCATATATGTAACTTGTGAGTGACACCACTATTTCAGTAGTGCAATATATATATATATATATATATATATATATATATATATATATATATACACAGTTGTGTTCAAAATAATAGCAGTCAGACATCACTAACCTGTTCAATCACTGTTTTTGGTAGAAATGATATTTCTACATGGCAAATAATTTACTAGCAGGTGTAGTAGAGTAATAGAAATCCAACAGACCCAACAGTCATGACATGCATGCTGCTGATTCTGTGTAACTGAATCACTAATTGAAAGGGGCATGTTCCAAATAATAGCAGTGTGGAGTTCTATTAGTGAGGTCATTCATTCTTTGAAAAACAGGTGGTAATTATTGCCCTTATTTAAGGAAGGAAGGAAGGCAGCAAATGTTGTACATGTTGGTTACAGTGCATTTCTCTCTGAAATTCTGAGGAAAATTGGTCGTTCCAGACATTGTTCAGAAGAACAGCGTACCTTGATTAAACGTTGATTGGAGAGGGGAAAAATTATAAAGAAGTGAAGAAAATGATAGGCTGCTCAGCTGAAATGATCGCAAATGCTTTAAAATGGCAACCAAAACCTGAAAGTCTTGGAAGAAAGTGAAAAACTACCATTCGAATGGATAGAAGAATAGCCAACATGGCAAGGACTCAGCCAACAATCAGCTCCAGGAAGATCAAAGAAGGTCTAAAGTTACCTGTGTGTACTATGTGAAGCCAAACTATCTGCAAGAAGCCCCCGCAAAGTCCCACTGTTGCAAAAAAGGACATGTGCTGAAGAGGTTACAATTTGCCAAAGAGCACATTGACTGGCCTAAAGAGAAATGGCGCAACATTTTGTGGACTGATGAAAGTAAGATTGTTCTTTTTGGGTCTAGTTTGGGTCTCCCCAAACATTGAATTCAAGCCACAGTACACTGTGAAGACAGTGAAGGATGGTTGCGCAAGTATCATGATATGGGGATGTTTCTCATACTACGGTGCTGGGCCTATTTATCGCATACCAGGGATCATGGATCAGTTTGAATACAGAAGAATACTTGAAGAGGTCATGCTGCCTTATGCTGAAGAGGAAATGCCCTTGAAATGGGTGTTCCAACAAGGCAACGACCCCAAACACACCAGTAAACGTGCAACATCTTGGTTCCAGACCAACAAGATTGACGTTATGTAGTGGCCAGCCCAATCCCCGGATCTTAATCCAATAGAAAACTTGTGGGGGGACATCAAAAATGCAGTTTCTGAGGCAAATCCAAGAAATAGAGAAGAACTGTGGAATGTAGTCCAATCATCCTGGGCTGGAATACCTGTTCACAGGTGCCAGAAGTTGGTTGACTCCATGCAACACAGATGTACAGCAGTTCTCAGAAACAGTGCTTATACAACTAAATATTCATTAAGTGATTCAAAGGAAAGCAAAATCTTCAAACATTTTTCAGTTTATATAGTGAATGTTTGAGTTTGTAAAGAAGAATACAAACACTGCTATTTTTTTGAACAGTCCAATATTCACTTTTTCAATTTTTTTAGAGGAACAACACAAATTTGATATATTTTTCTTCATGTTTTGATTTGGAATAGAATGTGTAGTGTTCCCAATGCATTTGTGTGTATGGAAATAAAAGCTATTAGAAGGATTTTGAGCTTTATTCACTTTTTTCAACACACTGCTATTATTTTGAACACAACTGTATATATATATAGTCATAAAATTAATAATGAAAGAAAGATCAATCTGTGAGGCAGCAAAACCAAGAGAAAAGAGAAAAGCTATAAAACAAAGAAAATAGACTGTTGGGAATACCACATTCATGGAATAAAATATATTTAAATATAAGTCAGTGATTCTGATAGTTTAGACAGTGTTTAGGCCAGCAGAGAAGGCCTTGATGCCTCTAATGGCCCAACATTGCTTTAAATGGACTTTAAACCTGAATTCTAAGCAAGCCACTAAGTACACAGCTAGGATACATATATAGTACAGTGGGGATCGAAAGTTTGGGCACCCCAGCTAAAAATTTGTATTAATGTGCATAAAGAAGCCAAGGAAAGATGGAAAAATCTCCAAAAGGCATCAAATTACAGATTAGACATTTTTATAATATGTCAACAAAAGTTAGATTTTATTACCATCATTTACACTTTCAAAATAACGGAAAAAAAAATGGCGTCTGCAAAAGTTTGGGCACCCTGCAGAGTTAATATCTTGTACTGCCCCCTTTGGCAAGTATCACAGCTTGTAAACGCTTTTTGTAGCCAGTCAAGAGTCTTTCAATTCTTGTTTGAGGTATCTTTGCCCATTCTTCCTTACAAAAGTCTTCCAGTTCTTTGAGATTTCTGGGCTGTCTGTCACGCACTGCTCTTTTAAGGTCTATCCATAGATTTTCAATTATGTTGAGGTCAGGAGATTGTGAAGGCCATGGCAAAACCTTCAGTCTACGCCTCTTGATGTAATCCCCCGTGGATTTCGAGGTGTGTTTAGGATCATTATCCATTTGTAGAAGCCATCCTCTCTTTAACTTCAGCTTTTTCACAGATGGCATCAAGTTACCATCCAAAATTTGCTGAAATTTTATTGAATCCATTTTTCCTTCTACTCGTGAGATGTTCCCTGTGCCACTGGCTGCAACACAACCCCAAAGCATGATTGATCCAACCCCATGCTTAACAGTTGGACAGAGGTTCTTTTCATTAAATTCTGTGCCCCTTCTTCTCCAAACGTACCTTTGCTCATTCCGGCCAAAAAGTTCAATTTTAACCTTATCGGTCCACAGAACTTGTTTCCAAAATGCATCAGGCTTGTCCATATGTTCATTTGCAAAGTTCAAACGATGATTTTTGTGGTGAGGACGTAGAAGAGGTTTTCTTCTGATGACTCTTCCATGAAGACCGTATTTGTACAAGTATCTCTTTATAGTGGAATAGTGTACCACAACTCCAGTGTCTGCCAGATCTTTCTGGAGGGATCGTGCAGTCAAACGTGGGTTTTGAATTGTTTTTCTCACAATCCTGCGAGCTGTTCTGTCTGATATTTTTCTTGGTCTTCCAGATTTTGCTTTAACTTCCACTGTTCCTGATGACTGCCATTTCTTAACTACATTCCGAACAGAGGATATTGACATCTGACAATGCTTTGCTATCTTCTTATAGCCTTCTCCAGCTTTGTGAGCGTCAACTATTTTCAGTTTCAGTTTTCTAGACAACTGCTTAGAAGAACCCATGGTGCCGATTGTTGGGGCAAGGTCAGATGAGTCTGGGCATTTAAAACCTTTGAGATTGACATCACCTGGTCTTCCCAGACGATGATTGAGAACAATCCATGACACTGGCAGGTCTCAGCTTGGCAAAGGGGGCAGTGCATGCTATAAATTCTGCAGGGTGCCCAAACTTTTGCAGACGCCATTTTTTTGTTTTCTGTTATTTTGAAAGTGTAAATGATGGAAATAAAATCTAACTTTTGTTGACATATTATAAGAATGTCTAATCTGTAATTTGATGCCTTTTGGAGATTTTTCCATCTTTCCTTGGCTTCTTTATGCACATTAATGCAAATTTGTAGCTGGGGTGCCCAAACTTTCGATCCCCACTGTAACTGTTTTATCTGACAAAGTTGTTTGAAATGTTGTTCAACCTGTCTTGGAATTTAAATCATCACTGCCAAACAGGACAGGCAGCTCCCCAAGCCTTATGAACGCAGGGCGTTTGATTTACTCCTCTGGACATCTTTTACTCCTGGCAGGAAAGTATACATCTAAAGCTGAACAATGCACATGCATTTCGATGCATTTAGGTGTGTTTAGGTGAGTCAAGGGTTTGAGCATTAATGCTTTCCATTGGTCAGAATATTAATTTATTCTGGTCACTGGAATGCATTAACGCTCAAACATACCTAAACGTGTTAGTGTTTGCACGGGTTTAGGTGCATCAAGTATTTTTTCTCCTTACAACCTCCTCTCCTGAACACCCTGGTGATGTTTTTTCATCTTGTAAATGCTCCTCTTCCAATACATCCTTAAATGCCTATGTGTGCATGGATACATAAGGTAACGTAGAGGTGCTTTAAAATGCCTGTAAAAGCAGCATTTTTAAGCCCTGTGTATAAAAAAATAAGACCTAAATTATGGAAAGACTAGTGACCAGTATTGCCCATTAGCTCTATGAAGCAGATCGTTTTTCCCATTACTGACTTATCATTCCTTGTTCTGCACTGTGTCAAGATGGCCACCATGGTAGGGGCAGGGCTTTGCTGCAGTGCTAATCCTTTGAAGACACATAGGAGAATATGTATTTATTTTATTTATTTCAGGTACTTATATAGTACCATCAATTTACGCAGCACTTTTCATGTACCTGTATATTGTACATTCATATAAGACCTAGCCCTCAAGGAGCATACAATCTAAGGTACCTTACTCACATTTTAAGACCAAATTAGACAGGATCCAGTTAGCCTAACAGCATGTCTTTGGAGTGCAGGAGGAATTCCATACAGCTACAGGGACAACATATAAACTCCAGGCAGGTAGCATTGTGTTTGGGATTCAAACCAGTGACTCTAGTGCCACTAGACAGAAGTGCTAACCACTTAGTCACTGTGCTGCCTGATGTTCAAGAATCAGCAGGATAGATGGAATGGAACCAGGGTGATTTTTGCATTGCAAGTTATCAGGTACAGCATTCCCGAAACAAGGAGAACAGTGATCAGAACCCTGGTAACATCAACAATTTCTACTCCAAATCTTTTGAGAATAACTGTCAAAGGAAACAGTGCTAGAGATGTGCACAACAAAAACATTGTTTTTTTTTATTTCGTTTTGAATTAATTTGTTAAGTAAATCATTTTATTTTGTCATATTCCTTATGTTAGAATTATTCATTTTCGGAATTTGTATCATATATTTGGATTCATTTTGTATATTTGTTCTTTTGAAGCGATTCGTATTTTTGAAAGTTATTTCAAAATATCAGTTACATTTGTTTTAATGTGTTAATTCATTATTTAGAGAAATTACTTATGTACTCTGAGTCATCCCTGCTAGTTTAACCCACATAGCTGT
This sequence comes from Staurois parvus, assembly GCF_062004578.1. Lineage (NCBI taxonomy): Eukaryota > Metazoa > Chordata > Amphibia > Anura > Ranidae > Staurois > Staurois parvus. The sequence continues at coordinate 9,001,825 of NW_028318515.1, forward strand.
AACCTCCGTAGCCAGTAAACATTGTGGTTCCATTGAATGGCTGCTCTCTACAGAAAACTGGCACTGCTTTCTATCTTGCTTTTTCTGCATAGTCTTGGAGACTTAATCAATATATATATTGTGGCAGTTTTGGGCACTGTCACTGTGAGAATTAAGGTTATATCCCAGGATTCTCAACTAAACAGGTTGAGTGGCTCCAGAGGGTTTATTTAATGCAGAGGAAACTGGCTTTTCAGACACCTCATTTGTTCGTAAAGTCCGTTTTAGGATCTGGAGCCTGGAGATTTCATAGTAATCTGGGAGGGATGAAATCTCCAATCCTGAGTCCATGTTTTTTTTTTTTTGTAAAATGCACTTTTGATTAAATACAAAAGCAAGTGGCTGTAGCTAAGAAGATGCATGTTTTTATATGATCATTGCAGAAGGCACTGAAAAGAATAAGAGTAGGACTATCAGATTATGCAGGCACTCTAGAAGCCAGAAACAGGTTGGAAGTCATATAACAGTATATCATTTGGCTGAAAAAGAGGTGAAGGCCCATGTTCTGGATGTCCAGCATTCATTGATATGCCTCTGTCGAATGCATTAAGCTAATGTTTATCTCATACCAACTATAGATTTACATAACATTCAATAATCAGAGGGGAAAACTAAATGTTAACATGCAAAGGGCTGTAACCCATAGCAACCAGTTAGAAATAAACTTTATTACTGATCTGACCACTGTAAAATGAAAGCTTGTAGTTGCCATCAGCTACTGTACCTGGCACCTCAATAAAGAATGATAATGGATTTGTACAAGACCTATGCTTTTGTTAAAAATAAATGCAAATGTAGTACAAATGCAAAGTTATAGTCTCAGAGCATCACCACTGCAAGCCTGCTTCTGTGGTCACTGCCGTCACCACCTTAATCCAATCTTTGATGAAGATTCCATTCAGAAAATGGGGATTAGGACGATCGCTGTGTTTAGTAAGTGAATAAGTAATTATTTTTATATTGATGAGTTGGTGACATGCTGACATGTAATAACAAGAAGCCAGGATTCCTAGCGGCAATAATACACATCCTTTTGTAGATAATATTTATAACCAGTACCTCAAATGAGCAGAAAACAGTTTATAAATCCAGTTAGTATTTTTTCTTCGAAATAAAGTGATGAACTAGCTTCCTATTTATTTTCTCTGTTTTTATGTAGACAACCTCTGCCACCCAGATCACAATAATATATGTTCTTATATAAATTGAAAGTGGGTATTCCTGCTAACACAAAAACATACAAAGATGTATTCGACGCAACACTGTAAAAATATATAAATTATCAGTTATATTCTTCCTTATACTTGATTATGTCAAAGCAAGAAACCATTATTAACACATCAATAAAAAGCCTGGAGGCATGTGCAACAAAACTGTGCTAGGGAGGAATCATGACTGTACAGGCATTACTTCTGTAGGGAGCCCAAGCAAAATGCTGTCAAGATATGCCCTGCCTATTCAACATTTATAACCACAGCTTTCTATTCATCTTTTAATGTAGGTGGCAAGTCCTGTGTAATAAAACTGGTTTGGACTCTGTGATACAGCTCAGTATAATGTAAAACATAGAGTGGATATAAAAAGTCTACACACCCCTGTTGAATTGCAGGTTTCTGTGATGTAAAAAATTGAGACAAAGATAAATCATTTCAGAACTTTTTTCACCTTTAATGTGACCTATGAACTGTGCAACTCAATTGAAAAACAAACTGAAATCTTTTGGGGGGGAAGTAAACATAAAAAACTAAAATAATGCGGTTGCATAAGTGTGCACACCCTCTTAGAACTGGGGATGTAGCTGTGTTCAGATTTAGGCAATCACATTAAAAATCATGTTAAATAGAAGTCAGTACATATCTGCTATCAGAATATTAAAAGTGCCTCTGATTAATTCCAAATCAAATTCCGTTGTAGGTCTTTCCTGACATTTTCTTAGTCGCCTCCTACAGCAAAAGCCATGATTCGCAGAGAGCTTCCAAAGCATCAGAGAGATTTCATTGTTAAAAGGTATCAGTCAGGAGAAGGATACAAAAGAATTTCCAAGGCATTAGATATACTATGGAACACAGTGAAGACAGTCATCATCAAGTGGAGAAAATATGGTGCAAAATTGATGAAAAGACAAGAAGATAACTGGTCTGGGAGGCTGCCAAGAGGCCCACAGCAACATTAAAGGAGCTGCAGGAATATCTGGAAAATACTGGCTGTGTGGTAAATGTGACAACAATCTCCCGTATTCTTCATAGGTCTGGGCTATGGGGTAGAATGGCAAGATGGAAGCCTTTTCTTATGAAGAAAACCATCCAAGCCCAGATAAATTTTGCAAAAACACATCTCTCCTAAAAGCATGTTGGAAAAAGTGTTATGGTCTGATGAAACCAAGGTTGAACTTTTTGGCCATAATTCCAAACGATATCTTTGGCACAAAACCAACACTGCACATTACCAAAAGAACACCATACCCACAGTGAAGCATGGTGGCGGCAGCATCATGCTTTGGGGTTGTTTTTCTTCAGCTGGAACTGGGGCCTTAGTCAAGGTAGAAGGAATTATGAACAGTTCCAAATACCAGTCAATATTGGCACAAAACCTTCAGGCTTCTGCTAGAAAGCTGAACATGAAGAGGAACTATGCTATGCATAGAAATACAAAGCAGTGTGTCCTTGCTGGCAGGAGAGACACATGTGTTGTTTACACACAGGTCTCTCTCCTGTCAGCTTTCCCTGGCGATTGTTGTGGTGGCAGGGAATCTCCTGCCGGGAACCGGTGATTGACATCCCTAGCCGCCAATGGCAGTGCATGCACTGCCCTACCCAGAAATGCAGTCATGTATATATACCTGATATTGCTCAGCCCTGCTGCGTTGTAGCAATAGTTCTACTATGGGGCGGTGGACTAGCGGTTAACAGACTTTAAATCCAGCCATAGATGGTTTGAATGTTGGCTGGTTCAGCAGGGACTGCCCAGGATTCGGACCATCTATGGGCAGGCTTATTGTAACTTATCTATTGTTGTAAGACTTGGGTAAAACCAGCTTGTCGGATTTGTACTGAGATTATTGCCAGCAACAATGGTCACTGGGTTCTCCGAGCAGGTAGAGCTTCCTCCCATGCCCCCTCACCGGGAGAACACAATAGCTCCGCAGGAGGGATTCCCCCATCAATACAGATTATGTGGATGGAGGAATGGAGCGATTTTCTTTCCTGCAATCTGTGGTTCCAGGAAAGAAAATCCCCTCATCACATCAACTATTTCACAGATCACATTCCTGTATGGTGGGGCAAGTTACACTTACAAGTCTGATATGAAGTCAGATCAAAGTACTTACACTGCTTGCTTTTAAAATATATAATTAATGATGTATTAATTGACACAGAACTGTGTGAATGTGTGTCATTTATATGTGCCTAGGGTTCAGTGTTAGGTCAATGGAATGGAGATCTTCATTTCAGCACATTTAAAATTCTATGGCAACATTCACACAACATTGCTTCTGCTACGAATGAATACTAAAAGCAGACTGGGATAGTTAAAGCAGTGTTAAACCTAAAACCAAAAATATAATATATTGCAGATTACCAATCATTAGATGTGGTTGCTGCAAGAGGTTTCTTTTTTAAGTTTTTCCGTTCTGTTTTCACCTGCTGATCCAGCCAGCAATACACCTCCTGTATTACAGCACTCCCACTCTGGATGAAGGAGCACAGGACACCCCTCGGGACAGCAGCATTGTCAGTCTGGGGAAGGAGAGTGTTAGATGCATTGGAAGCAGGGCTGGTGCTACCACTTGGCAAACTAGACAGCTGCCTAGGGTGCAGCCAGGGCCACCAATAGGACAGTATATCTGGCCCTGATGTAACAATAATTATATTCTCCCTGGGCCCCTTCAGTTCACTTGAGGGGCCCAGGAGGTAAAGAACAAAGAGGGACTCTATTTTTTTATTTCGGGCGCAGGCGGCTAAAGCCACGTTGCGTTCTGCAATGCAGATCAGTGGCGGCCAGCCATGGCTGTTCACAGTCTTTCACTGGCGGACGTGATTCTTATCCCTTCCTCCGATGAGGAGGGCAAAAGGAAAAAGCTGTAGCCCAGGGGCAGGAGGTGATCCAACAGAGACGTGTCTGAGAGCACAGGCATTAATGGAAACCCGGTGCACAGGCAAGCTCACTATTTATTTTCTGAGGCACACAGTCATACGCTGTATACAGACAGACATACAGCACCTTCTGTTCTGTGTGTTCATCATCATAATGGTGATGATCACATAAGCACAGTGAGATGCTTCCTGTTAGTTATTTACAGTGTGTGCTAAGCCACACTTTTACTGTCCCCCAACCACTCCCCATTATGCTGTAAAGGCACTGCCACCCTGCCACCGTAGCATGGCATTAGTGGTGGGGAGTTGTGTAAAAGCCCCCGCTGCTGTACTACAATGGCAGTGCCTATGCAGCAAAATGGGGAGTGGTTGGGGGACGGTAAAAGTGTGACTCAGCTGTACATTTTAATGCCCCTCAAACACAAGTGTAAATAAGAACTAACAGGAAGCATCTCATAGACTGTGTGACAGGCTGACTGTCAGGTGGAAATGATCCAATAGCTGTGCAGCCTCCAGATCACTTCCACACCCCCCATGTGTCCTGTCATGCTTCCCAGGCTCCATGCTCCCATTACCACTGGTAGAAGGGAGGGAGATCAGCAAACACCTGTTCACTGATCTCCCCTTCCTGTTAACCACTTGCCTACTGGGCACTTATACCCCCTTCCTGCCCAGGCCAATTTTCAGCTTTCAGCACTGTCACACTTTGAATGAAAATTGCGCGGTCATGCAACACTGTACCCATATGAACATTTTATCGTTTTTTTCACACAAATAGAACTTTCTTTTGGTGGTATTTGCTCACTGCTGGGTGTTTTATTTTTTGCACTATAAACAAAAAAAGAGCAAAAAATTTGAAAAAAGTTAGTTTAATGAGGCAAATTAAAATTGATTTTAATTTGCCTCATTAAACTAACTTCATTTAATCTACTACACTATGGACGTATCTTTGTTCTAACCCCTTGGGGGAGCCTTTAATTCCCAGATACCCTGCCTCAGGAAGAACCCCTTTATCCAGAGAGGGAATCTCCCACCCAGGGAGCAATACCGGTCCAACCCCTTAAGGGGAACTCTGGTGGATATGGATCACCAATAAAGCCCCAAGGATCCTGTCTGATGACCAACCATCCCTTAGAGGGAAGGCTACTTAGTTCCTGACCCCCCTTGATGACACCTGGAATATTGATATAAAGGAGTATTTTATATGTGCGTCCGGTGAGTGCGCATTACTTACATTATCACTGCACGGACACCGGTTCCAGAACAGCAAGAGCACAAGAGTCACCTTTTGAACTGTTTTATTCATATTTATGAACTTTACATTGGAAGCATATTTATAGTTGGATTTATTTCTTAAGCGCTGCACCCCTTTTTACAGTACACTTTATAAGGTTTATTTTTTGGTTACTTTTATGCACAGCGGCTTTTATTGTATTTTAGAGCGCTCACATTTTTATCTATATATAAGTATGTACGCATACCTGTGGAATCTCTGTGGAAGCTACCCTGCTACATTGTGAACACAGGAGTTGACACAGGCAACTTTCAGAGATTTTCTCAATGAATGCAAAACTTTCTCTGATTAGATGAGGTAAAGTGGCAGGGTAGTGATGTAACAATCTCTACCTGATCCACTCAGGGAGAACTTTACATCCACTGAGAAAATGCAAAGTGCTATCTCAAAGGTTCTTGTGTTGAGCCAGTGATCTTCTGTGTTCGCCCCGCAGCACTGCAGCACAGGACCTGGAACCTAGCAGCAATCACTGTAGTAGCAGGGTTTACTACAGTGACTTCTAGCTTCCACAGGAATCCTGTCAGGAAAGGACTCACCGCTGGTGGTGCTGGGGCTCACCTGATGCGTGGGCTGCAGTATCAGTTCTCACCAGCAGGTGCTTTTCAGCAGCCAGAATCTCACTCCTGCAATCAAGCCATCTCCTGAGGCTGATTGCAGGAGGTGTATTTAAGCAGTACCAGGCCTGCAATCAGTGTCTTGGTGTTTTCCCATGAGCCCTTGTTGTTCTGAACTTGTATCCTGTCTTCTACCTGCTTGACTCTTCTGCTCGTTTCTGACCACGACTGAACTCTGCCTGTCCCGACCCGGCTTTCCTTTTTGACCATCCATTTGCCTGCCCCTCTGTGTCATATCTGCCCGATTGTTCCTGACCCGGCCTGCCTGACCACTTCACCTCTCCAGCCCTGACTACGCCTGTGTTCCTGTACATATTGATATTAGTTGAAGGTTTGGTTTTTGTTTACTGTGCGTTTTTGTATATTTGTGCTGCTCTTAATAAATTATATTATTATTACATCATTCCTGAAGCCTGCTGTTCCCTGTGTCAGTCCACACATCTCTGGTCATACCTGGATTCATGACAAATCCTGTAGGAGTGAGCAAGGCTGGATGGTAAACACCTTAGAAGGAAGAGACAACACACACAAGGTCCAAGGTTTCAAGGAAGAGTATTGTCAAGAACATTCCACCCACACTGTAACAGAGTTTATGCAGAGGCTTCAAACACTCACATATGATTATGTAGTGCTTGCGGAGATCGATGCTCAGAGACTGACAGGCTGGTAGGCAGTGTGCAATGAAGCAATAGTAGTGGAAGGTTCCACACAGCAGAATTAATCAAACAGTTCTAATGCGGTCCCTCCTCCTCTGGAACCTTTCCCTTATGCTAGGCACACTTTCCCTATCCAGCGGGTTCCTGTTCCTAACCTAACCAAACGCAAAATGCGTGCCAACTGCAATGAGCCAGTGCTTTTCATAAGCACTGCCCTCATCAAAGTTGGCCATGAAGGTCATCCAGGGCTGCAGTATCCAATCAAACAGCTGCTCACCCAATAGCACATATGAAGACCCAACACAAGTTCCTCCTGTCCTCCACTCTCCCTGTATGGTGGTTGCAGACAATGCCATCTTTGTAGGGAGGTCACCCTACAATTCCACAGCTATGGCACATCCATACTTTCACTGGTCCAAGCTAGATCAGTGTAATTATGTAAAAATTGCTATACCCAAACTTCAGCTTTAACCATTACCTACTCTGAAATGCAAAGAAAAATGGTTTTGGCATCAGATAGGCTTTAAAGAATAACACGTGAACAGAGAACCTACTTGAAAAGCTTGTGTGGATATTGCATAACAATATATATGTTAAATATTATTACAAATTGGTTATCACGTTGTCTAATCCTTACTCTGGGAAATGATGGAGTGGTGGAATTACATTTATGAATATGAATATGAACCCTACCCCTTCAAGCCTGATGTCAAAAACCTACTACTTCTCTCAACATTTTTTATCTATGTCATTTTTAAGCAGTTTAAATTATAAGTTTTTCCATGATATAAACCCTTTAATGTATAATAAAAATAGAACACAGTGGCTAAATGGTTATCACTTCCACCTGGCAGTACTAGAGTCATTGGTTTGAATCCCAACCATGGCACCACCTGCCTGGAGTTTGAAAGTTCTCCCTGTGGCTGCATGGGTTTCCTCCGGTACTCTAGTTTCCTCCCACACCCCAAAGATATGCTGGTAGGTTAATTGGCTCCTGTCTAAATTAGCACTAGTATGTGTATGTATGAATGAGAGTTAGAGACTTTACATTGTACACCCCTTGAGGGTAAGGGACTGATGTGAATGTACAATATATATGTAAAGCTCTGCGTAAATTGACAGCGCTATATAAGTACCTGAAATAAATAACAGAATTCAAAACGCTGAAAACTTTTTGTTTCCTTTATTCAAGCCACACATATGATCAATGGGGAGGTAAAAAGAGAACATTCGTGTTTTTACCATTTTCATTCTCTGCTTCATAAGAGGGCAGTTTGGATGCTTTACCATTATGAAATAAACTTAAACCTCTTATTTAAGAAGTTTATACATCACTGCATTATCAGTGAAAGCTTTCTGAACAAAAGAAAAAACTGTGTCATTTATTGTGCCACAGAGACCATTTGTATTCTGCTCTAAAAGTGTAATCAATATAGTGCATCATTTTTCTGCTGTATGAGTGAAGAAAGACACAAAAAGATAAACCAGCCCCCATTTGGCTTTTGTAATGGCTAACAAGTTTCTGCCTTGATAGTACAACCATTAACCTCTCTTTTTTATTTGTTGTGCTATAAAGTGTATTTTGCTGCTCTCAGAAATGTTAAAAATGCTGGAAACAATACCAGTTTCAATTGCATAAAAGAATACAGTGCTTTCTTTAACTGCACATAACTGATTACAGGTTTTAGTCTATTATAAAATAAGCTAAACATTGAACATTTCATTTTCAGCTTAGTCAAAAATCTCACAATCTTACACTCAAAGGATTTTAAATGTCTAATTGCCTGGTCTGTATCACAGTGTGGTTTCATACACACCCAAGCTAGCTTCAGATAATAGGCTTTGTAAGCAGGTGTAGTTTGGCTGCACAGGTGGCGATGGCCAGTGGTATATTTACCACAAGGCAAACAAGGCATTTGCCTAGGGTGGCATTTTTCTGGGGGCAATGCCACTCCCCAGAAGAAGGGACAGAAGAAGGGACACGGGAATCAGGTGGGATCCAAGTGAGGTTGCGGGCTGCTTGAGCCTGACTCTCATTCCAGGGGATGTCTGGAGCTGTAAAGCTGAGTGTCTTTCTCTCTCTCTCGCTCTTGTGGGGAAAGGGGGGTGGGGGGTGGCCAGTGTATGTGTCTCGGGTGGGGGTGGTGGCTCGGTCAGGGGGGAGGTGGTGGAGGGGGGTGGTGTTGGTTGGTGTCAGGCACTCTCCGCGGGGGGGAGCCAAATTCTGTGTTGCCTAGGGCAGCACAAAACCTAAATAATAAATACACCACTGGCACTGGCAGCACCCCCATGCGAGCAGAGTGAAAGGCAGGAGGAACTCACATTCCTCTTAGGCCTCCATAGGGGACACAGGTGAGCAGCTGTCTGGCTGGATGCTTCTGAGCTCTTGGCCATCTTTGGTGAGGGCAGTGCCTTTAAAAGTACTGGCTCTGTGTGGTAAAGACAGGGACCTGCTGGTCAAGGAGAGTGTGCCTAGTGTAGGGAGGGGTTCCAGTGCAGGAGGGACAGAATAGGAACTGTTTGCCAGTTCTTCAGTAAGAAGCCATTAAAATACTAACACCTTGTTTCGACACATCCTGCCTCTTCTACCAGGTACCGTGTCAGCATCTGAGTACCATACTCTGAAGGGCTGCATAATGAACTGTGAGTGTTGCTGCCAGCATAGACTCTGGTGTTGTTACTATACTTTGTTGCAAAACCAGACCTTCGTATGTCTTCTTTCCCCAGGGTACCCTGGCGCAAGGGCCCGCTCCCTCTACTGCCTGATTTTACTAGAGTTCATGTACATATGTCAGAGCATCAATTGTATGCAAATACCTAAATCATATCTGTGTGGAATTTACTGCATGCTGTTTACCCATGTTACATGCAGACAAACCTATAGACCCCAAAACTCTGGAGAAAGTTACATTTTTATTATCTTTCTCTGATGTTTTGGGGGTCTATCTGTTCAGGATTTTACATTCTCATTTTAGGTAGGAACAAACCCACTTGAACTGCATATTGATATTAATAAGGGTCAATTCACATCCATATGTCCCAATACTGCTGCGCTGTTTTTCAAAGATTAATTTAAATCATACTATAACATAAAAGTGATTTCAACCATGCAAACAATGTTTAAGATGTGATAAGGCCTCATTCACTATATGTGAGAAATATTAATAACATCATGTGTAAAACAATCTCAATAAATCCATTTATATAACATCTTGTCTGGAATGCTACCAGTGAATCTCTCCACCATGTCACACACAGCCTCTTACTGTAACAAAACACCCCAAGTTATAGGCGCCCTATAAAGGCTCAGAGGCTTATGGACCTTGCAGCAATGGGTCATTCAGTCTAGGGAGCAACAGAGTATACCAGTAGGCGTTTGAACTGTATAGCTCTTCCACTCTGAAAACGATAAGCTGACAAAGAAAATAGATGACAGCCTCCAATAGTGTAAGATCCCTTAGTTTATTAGTAGAAAAAACCCCAGTGTATCTACTTACAATACATCCAACATAATGCTCCAATCAATTCGGTAAACAGCGCTGCTATTACTGGCTCCAGCATGCGTGATGATGTCAGCACAGGCTCAGCCCCGATGTTTTATCCGAATAGAGGTTGTCAATGGGATTGCATGGTTGAAATCACTTTTATTTTTGTTGAAATCACTTTTATTTTTGTTTTTCTTTTCAGGTAATATGTTGACACACACACTCCTAACAGCCTCTGTAGAAACAGAAGGCACAAAATCAGCATTAACACACACATTTTCATGTTCATGAGAGTTCACAAGTCCAAACATACCATAGTGATTCTTAATACTTTCTTTTATTGTATCAACCATGCTGTGTCTTTAGCCCAGTTCTAAGACTATGTCTTTTCTAGGGAAGTAATATAAAAAAAAAAATGTTAAATGGATTTCTATTTTTTTTTTCAATTTTGAAGAGGTGAGTTAGAACTTTCTTGGGGTTTTTAAAGCTGTCTGTGTTCCTCCTGGGGAGATCTAACTTTGATTTGAGGACAGCTGTCAAAAGGAACAATAGTGAGGTGAAATCCTTAAACTGACAGCTGTCAGTGGAACAGGGGGTGAAGAGGAACTTTCCCAGCAGTTTTCATCCACCAGACCTAATTAAAGGAATACTGGTGGGCCTAATAAGCAGATATGGCTCAAATGACAATGCTTTTGAATGTGAAGCTAGAACTCAAAGAAAGAGATCTGTACATTGAGGTTATAAGAAAAGACATTTAGTTAGAGCATGTCAAAGAGTGAAAGATAGTACATCACACACACTCTTTTAAAGGAATGGGGACAAAGGTCGCAAAAAGGAGGGGAAGACATAGAGGTTGATTTATTAAAGACAAATAGGCTGCTACCTTTGCAATGGAAGTTGCACTTTGCAAGGGAATTTTCCCCAGAGTTTAGTGAATGAGATAAAGCTCTGCTATCTAATCGTGGGCAAGCCAAATTGTGGCTCTTTTTTATTTTCCTTGCACTCTTTGCAGAGTGAAACTTCACCACATTCACTAAGGCCTGGCAAAATTCGCTTGCATAGGGAACAACCTATTTTCCTTTAGTAAATCAACCCCACTGCGAGGAACAATAAACAGTATCACAAAGTAAATTCTTAAGTCAAGTGTATTTCAAGGAAACACTGGCACCTCCTTTTTAAAGTTAAAGATATATGGCCATATATTTTAAATCTTTGAAGTATAGGAAAGTCTTCACTGAACGATATACTTGGGCATAGATTGTATACTGATAAGGCTGAGAAAGAGAATAGCATAAAAAGGTGGAAAACTTATTGCTGTGGCAGATGAGTATATTGTTCCTACTGATTGTGTGGGGTAAACATTATGCAGATTGTGATACCACGAGTGTTATATATAATTTTATATGTGCCTGTGGTACATTTTATACTGATAAAATCAGCTTAAACAGAAATTATATCAGCATCTATATGACATCTGCAGTTTTAAATTAATGAATAAATTACATTTGTGATAGCCAGACATTTGTCTTACAGCATGACAGAGATTTCAAAATTCTAAAAGTTTGAGTAGATGGGGTTTAATAAAAAATGGTGATTACAACATATGGAAAGTAGGTGGACTTAGTCTCTTGAAGGGACAATTCCTTCAGGTATTAATGAAAATAGTTTTTCAGATATGTGTGAATGGGTTGAGATCTGTACACCCAGGGCTTTACCTATGGATTTATACAACCAATGTGCACAAATATAGTTTCCTACTGGTGCAGATTCTACCGAAAGCCCTGCCGGACATTGGGGATTCTTCTACATGGATATTGCTAGAAATGCCATGGAACACACTGTATAGGCAGGCCATTTATCTATGTAGAGTTTGGGTCTGATGACATGAGTGATGGTTGAGTAGGCATATGCAACCTCGACAGCAAGATAATATCTGGAGAAGGACATTTTTTTATCCTTTATAACTCTTGTTGGTATGCCGTGAGGATGGATGCAGTCATGAGAAAGACTCACTGTGAAGTGTTATGGAATAAAATTAGATTCTGAATGTGCAATCACTGTTTTGCTATTAATGCCGATGTGATACTCAGGACACACCTACGGCACACTTGAATTTATATATATATATCTCACCCACATAGTGTTGTTGACTGTGATAAAGTATGGTCCAGTGGATAATGTCTTTCAACCAAACATCGATGAAAACTATGGTCCAGTAAATTGTTAATACATATATGTGCAATAGTCTTACAACAATCAATCTAGTGTCCAGTGGATTATTTAAAAGTGAACGCTCCAGAAAGGATGGGCTGGTTTGATGCTTTGTGGATATATTGTTGCTATAAAAAGTTCAGGAATAAAAGTTCTGTTGTTTATAAGTTTCTTCTCATGTGATGATCGTTTAGTTAAGCATATATGAAAAATTGATACTGTGATTTCTTCACAATATTTTCTAAACTGGATAGATTATTGCCCACATCATTTCAATTATCGCATTTGGTAGTCCAGCTGGATGGAGCACATTCTGATGCTATTTTATGTATAAAAAGGGTGTTTTGTATGAGTAGGTGTATGCCATTGCACAATTGTTTAGTTTTTTTGCTTTGTCAATGGTATGTAATAAAATAACAAGTTCAAGTTTTTGGCAGTCCTCATAATGAGGAGGGAATAGGAGATGAATATGTTGATTTAGCAAAGTACCTGAGGAGACTTTAGACTAGATTAAGCCTAGTAACTTAAATTTTTTTTAAAGGGTCAGCAAGGCACAATCATTCTTTGCTGTGTCATGTGTGTAAATAATTAGAAATTATACATTAAAAAGATTTTCAATACTTTACATTGATAGGACCAGGTCTATTCTGACACTGTTTGTTTACAAGTAAAAATCAGTATACAAGCTAGTTCCCAGTAATGGGATGAAACTTTTTTGCTAAAGTGGTATAAAAAAGAAAAAGAAATCCTTAGTTATTCAAAAAATACACTTAAATGAATTTTAGTGCACACAAACACAATATAAATACCCATTTTTTTAGTAAAATGAAAAGGATTATGTTGCGTAGAGCAAATAGATACCAAACTAGTCAAGATTTAAAATTGTGCATGTTTGTGAAATGGTGACAAACTATGGTGCCTAAAATTGTCCATAGGTGACACTTTAAAAGCCTTTACAAGTCATTAGATTTAATATAAAATTATGGCCTCAGAATTTTGATGTTTGCGGCGATACTTCACAAGCATGTTTGCATTTATGTGTATGCATGGGGGATGTTTTATTTATTTTTAGAATTTTTAACTTTGTTTTATTTATTTAGCTTTAATTCTATCGCAAGGGGCTAACAAGCCAACTTGTAATAGCTTTAAGTAGGTGACAGATACTCTTAATGAAGACATCACGGGTCTATTAAACCCATGATGTTTCTACTGCCCTCCAAAGCAACGAAGCACAGATTCTGTGAAATGGGGGCTCTGAAAATTAAAGTGATGAAATCCACTTCACTTCCAGGATCATTCATCCCCAAATGAATGAAAGAGCCCAGGAACAACCATAGACAGCAGGGGGGACATGCAGAGCACTGTAAAAGTTATCAAGTGGCTGTAAAGCTGCCCAGATCACTTCTGAAAGAAGAAGCCAGCTGCCAGCTTAAAAAAATTATACTAGAATCACAGCTGCAGCCATGCAGCCATGATCCTACTATTAACCACTTGCCAACGGGATGTTTATATATGTTCTTTGGTCAGCAAGAGGTTAGATGAAAAATGGGAGGCTGGGCCCAGCAAATGAAAACTTTGTTGTAAACAGCAGGGTTCACATGTACTTTAAAGTAATCCTAGATGGGCAGAATTATGGAAGTTGTCACTGAAGACTTGTTTTGATAGATGAAGGATACAGGCTATTATTTTGATGCTGTTTTCATTACTGTATAAGTCAGGGTAGAGTTATTCACCCTGAGGTCATCACAGAGGACAAGGGGACACTCTTTACGTCTGAAGGAAAAGAAATTTAATCTCCAAGTATGGAAAGGTTTCTTCACAGTAAGAGCTGGATGTATGTGGAACAGACTCCCTCAATAGTTGGTTCTGGCCAGCTCAGTGGATTGCTTTAAAAAAGGCCTGGATTCTTTCTGGACTCAGAATATAACTGGATACTAACATTTACAGGTAAAGTTGGTCCAGGGAATATCCGATTGCCTCTTTGGGGATCAGGAAGACATTTTTATCCCCTGCAGGAGCAAATTGCATCATGCTTTGCTGGTTTTTTTTTTGCCTTCCTCTGGATCATCTGCAGGTGTAGAATTATTACATTTTTTTTTATATTAATGGTGGAACTGGATAGACTTTTGTCTTTTTTCAGCCAGACGAACTGTGTAAGTCAATGATCTGGAACAAAGATGCAGCCAGTGAAGTCTGATGAGCCTAAATTACCATCCTGTATGCTTGCTCCAGGTCAATAACCCATTATGTGATGAAGGCAGGGTCAGGGCAACACTTCTGGAGCTTGCATCTGAAAACAATTCTGTCATGGCAGCTCACAAGTGGCCCTTATTCCAAAAAAATGTGGAATAATTTAGTACTGAAGTCTTTGCAGTCTGAAACAAAGTTATCAAGTAAATGTTTATGTTAGTTGTGACTTTTCTAGCAATCGTATGACTTTATAAAAACTACAGCAAAGCTAAATTACATTATGTGGCTGCCTATGATAACTAATCAAATCATTTGCTTTAAAAGTTTAAAAAAATATATATTTTTTTGTTTTGGCAACAATTCTTTAATCCGCTGTTTTTTTTCTTCACATTTTGTACTTCTGTTTATTTTCTTTTCTGAGAGGGAAACTCTAGATAATTTCACTGTGTAAGAATTTTGAGGTATTATTGCAATATTTATCTAAAAGTAATATTAATAGAACTTTCTCATTTTTACATGCTTAGTGTTGTGTTTCCATGGATCACTGTCTATCAACACATCCATGCGGGCACAGATAACGCCTCTTACCTCAACCCAGCACCCCCACCCCCACCAATGATCACTCGGGCAGCTTAGCTATTGAGGACTCACTCCTGTGTAACACTCCCAAGGCGGAGCTTGCTGTGAGGAGAAAGGCAGTGATTGGGTAGGAGTAAGAGAAGGGGTTGTGGCCAGCCTTTAATGATCATGCATGGCCAAGTATCCTGCCTCTGGATGATGGAAAGCTAATATCAGGATCAGCACTTTGTAATTGCGGCCTATTTGAAACTGGGCGGCATTTGGAGAGCTAGTGGAGGCAGTTGGGAAAAGCGGGTTGTAAAGGTAGGAGGAAAGAAGGAGGAAACTGGAATCAACAGTGGACCAAAACTAGAAGAAGAGCATAAGGACCATATCTGATGAGATGACTTCTTACACATATCTAGTGTTTACACAGTTTCTAAACTGGGTGTCCATGTATGCATCTCATCCCAACTCTTATCTGTCCACTCCTTATCTTGGCTTGCTCCTGCTTTGCATAAGACCATCCACTGTTTGCTCCCAGAACACAGATTACAGTTAACTCTTGATACACCAACCAGGTTTACAGTTTATGAGCTTGATGCTCCATGGGTTAAAGTACAGCATACTGGCTCCCAGGCTTATACAGTAGCTACGCTATATATATTTTCCTAGTCTCAGGGAGACAAGCTTCTTAAACCACATTAACTGTTTACTAACCAGTTTACCTGCTAACGCCTTCAAACACAGCAATATATCTGGGTAATTTTATATATATATTGCCAATAGGGTTCAATATTGAGTTGGCCCACCCTTTGCAGCTACAGTATAACAGCTTCAACTCCTCTAGGAGGGCTGTTCACAAGGTTTAGGAGTGTGCCTATGGGAATATATGACCATTCTTCCAGAAGCACATTTGTGAGGTTAGGCACTGATGTCGAGTGAAAAGGCCTGGCTTGCAGTCTCCTCTTTAATTCATCCCAAAGGTGTTCTATCGGGTTGAGGTCAGGACTCTGCAGGCCAGTCAAGTTCCTCTACCCAAAAGTTGCTCATCCATGTCTTTATGGACCTTGTTTTGTGCACTGGTGTACAGTCATGTTGGAACAGGAAGGGGCCATCCCCAAACTGTTCCCACAAAGTTGGGAGCATGAAATTGTCCAAAATGTCTTGGTATGCTGACGCCTTAAGTGCCCCCTTCACTGAGAAGGGACCAAACTGAACCCCTGAAAAACAGCCCCTCCCCATAACCCCCCCCTCCACCAAACTTTACACTTGGCTTAATGCAGTCAGGCAAGTACCGTTCTCCTGGCAACCGCACCTGCTCAGCCATGGAAACCCATTCCATGAAGTTCTCTACGCACTGTTGTTATGCTAATATGAAGGCCACATGAAGTTTGGCTATTATCTTTAGCTATTAACTCTACAGACAGTTGGCAACTTTTGCGAGCTTTAGCATGCGCTGACCCCCGCTCTGTCATTTTACGTGGCCTAAGACTTTGTGGCTGAGTTGCTGTTGTGCCCAGTTGCTTCCACTTTGTTATAATATCAGAACCTCGCCAAGCTGGTCACCGGGCTCAGAACCACCTATGACCAGTGATCCCCAGTGAATATCCCAGTGTCCGGAACATGCTGATCCACATATACTGGCTTTATTAACATCCTGGTACCTAAGGAAGGCCATGCACCCCCAGGCTACATCCCTGACTACCCTTAGAATGGACCCGTGACTGACCTACATTTTATGATACACAGCACTTTTTATTAGCGCATCTGGTGAGTGTGCATTTTATATATTTATCAGCTCACCCACCTGAAGACTATTTGCACACTGGGATTTAACCAAGTTACCTGGCGATCTGTTTATCAAGATTTATTGACATTTTATGATGTGAAAGCATTTCACGCATATACGTTTGTTATCAGTATTGTGACCTGTGATTACTCATTATTTTTTGAATTATATATGGTCACAACGCACCTATCACCAATGTGCATGAATTTTATATGGTCAAAACGCACCCATCACCAATGTGCATTTTTTATGTAATCAGTTTGATTTATGTGTATCACTTTATCTATCATTGTTCTTAGCGCTGCACTACCACTTTTTACTATATTTTATTAAAGGTATATGGTTTACCTTTTTAGTGCTTTCAGCTGCTTTAGGTTTTAGCGCTCGCTTTCATTTCTCATTTTTATTTAGTACTTTGTATACCCATGACTACATCTTGTTTTGCCGAGACATTTCTTTGACCTTACTTAAATGGAAGCCATACCACCTTTAATTTTTTGTCTTAATAGCATAGCTGACAAGGATCCACAATTAGGGAATTTAAACTTCCTGAACCTTTTTTGGGCTACAAATGTCACAGAGTCTCAAAACAAGTCCTCTGCACATTTAAAACCCAGGGAGGACTAGATAAAAAAAATGTAGTACTTAGGATCACATTTACGCCATCTCACTTGATGGTCTACTTTCTGGTCATATAAATGGTGAACTGTGACTGAAAAAAAAGTTCATTTTCCAATCCACTCTAATTCAGTGCAACCTCCTTATCGCCAATGACTGATCTCCAGTTCGAAACATCCCTGTGCAATTCGCCCAGCATACTTGGAGACAAACCAAAAACACAGATTGATTGTAATCACCATACTGAATGATCAAATTATTTCTATTCACCCCTCTTATTCCCAATAAACAGACAGTCCAAACAGATGCAGTCACTTATCGAGTATTCAGACTGCCAGATTAATCTGTGTGTGTAGAGCTAGCTCCCTTTCTCTAGCAAGTTTTTATGTTTCTGTTGTACATGCTTGCTTGCCTTACATTTTCTGAAGCATATTTTTAGCAGTGCTCACCTATAATTTTCCTATGGCTTTTGACAATTTCCCGATCTGCTCAGAGTAAATGAGCTGAGCGTGCGTCAGTTACAGGCACAGCGATATACCTGTATGTCGCTGCGCACTGGCGTGCCCGGTGGACACAGCAGATCATGGTGCTCATTACCCAGCCATTGTGAATGGTCAGTGTATTATGTGTTCGCTATGGCCAATCATAGCGATCACATGATATTATGTAAGTGAACTGTCAAGAATAACTTCCATTTATGAACAGCTTGCTTACTGTTGTGATGCTGTGACTGGCCCACAGCTATCACATGGTACCTGGCACCTTGTACCATGTGATTAGCTTTAGCCAATCACAGCATGTCAACAATAAGCATGATGTCATGAATATAAAGCCATTCAGGACAGGTAACTATTGCTTATAACAGTGATCCTCACTGTTATAAGCAATAACAGTGAAACAAAAATCCCTGATCACCCCTCCCCCCAAAATAGTATAGTGTCACTATGGTGACACAAAACTATTCAGATGAAAGTATTTATTTATTTTTTTTTAACATACTGTCACCAGTCAGTATCCCTCATCACCGCCACACCAGTCATAGGATGATGTTATACTGCACTGGTGACAGTATGAAAAATAAGATTGTGAAAAAAACTAATTTTATTTAATTTTTTGTTTTTCAATTGAAAATTGTGACAATAAATTACATCTGCAAAAAAATGTGCCATGCCTCTACTTTCCAAAAAAGAGGTAATTTGGGGGGTATTTGTACTGTCCTCGCATTATAGGGCCTCAAGAAATGAGATAGGCCATCAGCAAATCATTGATCTATTTTCAGATTTATATACCAAAGTTTGTAGACTTTATAATTTTCAAACAGATTAAATAATGTACACTGATTTGGGTTATTTTTACCAAAAAAAAAGTAGCAGACTACAATTTGGCCTAAATTTATAAAGGAAGATTATGTGCTTACAAAATGTTATAACAGAAACGTAGAAATACATGTTTTTTCTTATGGGGGAGAGGGAATCAGTGTGACTGGAACTAACTCCTTTTTTCAACTATTTTATTTCACTTTTTGTACTAATTGGGTGCACTGTGTATTTTCTCTTTATAATCCTAAAACTTTTTATAAATATAACAGTTGATAATAAAGTACATTTAGAGAAATGTTTCTATTCCTCTGCACTTTACCATCTCTTCAAATATTTCTACATTTTTCATTCAGCAATAACCCTTTTGTTTGCACGTTTGTAGAAAATAATAAATGTATGCACTTTTGGAAACCTCAATTACCATGGAAGTAAAAGGTACTCCTGAAATTGATTTTGACAGCATTTTATGCCCAGTGGTTGGTATTAGGAATAAAAGCCATAAAATTGCACAGGGCCTCAAAACCAGCCAAAACTATATTACTTTCTGCAGAGAATGGACACAAGTTAAATCCTCTGTCAAGTTTTTAATGTTCTCTGTGGATTCATTTTCTATCACTTCCTGTCTTGGAGATGCAGACAAGTAAAATCAAGTAGAGTAGGGGTGGTTTGATTTTTTATATAGTGATTTTTGTACAAATACATACGTAAATACATACATACTTTCACATATTGATGCATGATATTTGTTGAATTTATTGATTATATTCAAGAAGGTGCATATAATTCAAAATGTAGCCTCCAAAATTTAGTAAAGTCAACTGAAGTCAGAAAAAAGCTTAAAAAAAGTGTCTATTACAGAGCAGCAAGTGATGCAAAATGATCTCTCTTAAATGTTGATTTGCAAATCTTCAATACAATTTTAGCCTCTTGGTTGCTGCCATGCATACCATTCCTCATACCATTTCTTATACACCCTGAGAAATCTAGCTTTAACCCAGAAAGGGAAGAAAGGGATAACATGCAACATTAGCACAAGAGAAAAACATCTCCTCCATTCTCCTTTCCACAGATGTGGAAAAATCATTTGACGGGATTAGCTGGGATTTCATCCATGCTACCCTGGCCTGAACTCTTACCCAACAGCTTCTGTTAAGATCAATTAATCCGTCTCTGTACCCTTCTCAAGTTGTAACAGAACCCACCAAGGTTACCCCTTGCCACCCTTAATATTTATGTTTAATTTATTTTATTAGAAATTTTCAAAGTCCAAAAACAGAATACATTTACAGTATCCAAAAAGATAGAAAATGGTCAGACATGTTCATTTCTTCAGAAATACCCAGACATAATGTACAATATTCCAGTACAGGTGAGCAATGGAGAAAATTCTAACAAACAAAAGTATTATATCTTACACAATACAATATCAGATGAGAGATAAGAAGAGATAATACATATGCAGTAGAAACTGCATAACGTTTCAACAATGGCTTCATGAAGTGGAGAACAGCCCATGAAAATATAGTCTGTAAGCTACCAACCAAATGAAGCTGCACCCCTAATATTTACAGTCAGGTCCATAAATATTGGGACAGCGACACAATTCTAACATTTTTGGCTCTATACACCACCACAATGGATTTGAAATGAAACTAATAAGATGTGCTTTAACTGCAGACTGTCAGCTTTAATTTGAGGGTATTTACATCCAAATCAGGTGAATGGTGTAGGAATTACAACAGTTTGCATATGTGCCTCCCACTTGTTAAGGGACCAAAAGTAATGGGACAGAATAATAATCAAACTTTCACTTTTTAATACTTGGTTGCAAATCCTTTGCAGTCAATTACAGCCTGAAGTCTGGAACGTAGAGACATCACCAGACACTGGGTTTCATCCCTGGTGATGTTCTGCCAGGCCTCTACTGCAACTGTCTTCAGTTCCTGCTTGTTCTTGGGGTATTTTCCCTTCAGTTTTGTCTTCAGCAAGTGAAATGCATGCTCAATCAAATTCAGGTCAGGTGATTGACTTGGCCATTGCATAACATTCCACTTCTTTCCCTAAAAAAACTCTTTGGTTGCTTTTGCAGTATGCTTTGGGTCATTGTCCATCTGCACTGTGAAGCGGAATCCAATGAGTTCTGAAGCATTTGGCTGAATATGAGCAGATAATATTGCCCGAAACACTTCAGAATTCATCCGGCTGCTTTTGTCAGCAGTCACCTGATCATAAAATACAAGAGAACCAGTTCCATTGGCAGCCATACATGCCCATGCCCATGCCATGACACTACCACCACCATGCTTCACTGATGAGGTGGTATGCTTAGGATCATGAGCAGTTCCTTTCCTTCTCCATACTCTTCTCTTCCCATCACTCTGGTATAAGTTGATCTTGGTCTCATCTGTCCATAGGATGTTGTTCCAGAACTGTGAAGGCTTTTTTAGATGTTGTTTGGCAAACTCTAATCTGGCCTTCCTGTTTTTGAGGCTCACCAATGGTTTACATCTTGTGGTGAACCCTCTGTATTCACTCTGGTGAAGTCTTCTCTTGATTGTTGACTTTGACACACATACACCTACCTCCTGGAGAGTGTTCTTGATCTGGCCAACTGTTGTGAAGGGTGTTTTCTTCACCAGGAAAAGAATTCTTCAGTCATCCACAACAGTTGTTTTCCGTGCTCTTCCGGGTCTTTTGGTGTTGCTGAGCTCACCGGTGCATTCCTTCTTTTTAAGAATGTTCCAAACAGTTGTTTTGGCCACGCCTAATGTTTTTGCTATCTCTCTGATGGGTTTGTTTTGTTTTTTCAGCCTAATGATGGCTTGCTTCACTGATAGTGACAGCTCTTTGGATCTCATCTTGAGAGTTGACAGCAACAGATTCCAAATGCAAATAGCACACTTAAAATGAACTCTGGAGCTTTTATCTGCTCATTGTAATTGGGATAATGAGGGAATAACAGACACCTGGCCATGGAACAGCTGAGAAGCCAATTGTCCAATTACTTTTGGTCCCTTAACACGTGGGAGGCATATATGCAAACTATTGTAATTCCTACACCGTTCACCTGATTTGGATGTAAATACCCTCAAATTAAAGCTGACAGTCTGCAGTTAAAGCACATCTTGTTCGTTTCATTTCAAATCCATTGTGGTGGTGTATAAAGCCAAAAATGTTAGAATTGTGTCCATGTCCCAATATTTATGGACTTGACTGTATATTACCACCAGAGCAAATAGTGCCGTTACTGGTTTTAGAACAGCCAAAGTTACCCAAAAAGTCACAGATTATACTGACAACTTCATATTCTTTATCACTTCTCCATTTACATCTGTAATTGTCATATTACAGGAAGTGGTGCGCTCCCTAATTATATGAGATTATTTCCAAGTAAGAAAGCCTAAACATCATTATATTACCTGTCAGGGATCTCGAGGTCCGCTGCGGCGCACGGGTCTGCGCATGCGCGGAATACCAATACGCACCAGCATGCGGGCGCTAGGAGATAGGAGATTGCGGCAACAATCGCGGTCGCGCATGTGCACTTGCGCACACGGACACGCGCCCGGCACCAATGACAGCGCAGGGTGCACTGTTTAAACCGACCCCTTGAAATGTTCCTGCTCGTCCTGTTCCTGAGATTGCCTTGTTGGCAACCTAGCCAGACCCTGATTGCTGTTGACCGTCTCCTGCCCTGACCCCTGGCTCGTCTTGACTTCTCTTCTGCCTGTTCCTGATAACCTGACCTTCTACTGCTGAACCTGGCCTGTGACCCGACTACTCTCTGCCTACTGCTCTGTACCGCTTCGCCTCCACTGTTACCGACCCGGCCTGCCTGACTCCGCTATCTCTCCACGGTGTCATCCGTCCATCCACCCTGCACGGATCCATTGCCCAGATCTGCTCTGCCTCTTTACAGCAGGCTCTTATCCGCTATATACCACTGGCATTCACCTCTACCGCAGCTGGGTGTACTCAGGGGCCGCGACCGGGTCTCAGCCTGCTCCAAGTCCATTCCCACCATCAGGGGCTCTGGTGAACAAGCAGACTGAGGCTTAAGACTCCACGCCCTGGGGAATCTTGGCCTGTGGATCTATAGAGTTACTGCCAGTTGGTACCTGACATTACCTTTGCAATTTGAGAATAAAAAAAGGATCTCCAATTCAAATGGGTGTCCTCTCATGTTCAGTACTTGGGCACTAATATTCCCAAAAATTTAAAATGTACCTTTGAATAGAAATTTCTCCCTGCTGGCTAAAACCATTCAATATGACCTTCACAGATGGAACAAGGAATGATTTACTTGGTTTGGCGCAGTAGTGTCTTGAAGATGAACATCCTTCCATGTCTATTATATCTACTACAGAGTACCCTTCTGACTGAATTGCCAGTGGGGTATTTGAAAGACCTTCAAGATCATTTTCTTTCCTATCTCTAAAGGAGAGAGGAAGGCCCAACTGAGTAGATCCATATTAACCTTACCAAAAATGGGGGGGGGAAGCACTGGGTTCTTGGACTGTGCAATATCATGCTGCGGTCCATCTTACTAGACTACTAGATTAGTACTCCCTAAAAGCCCAAAAACCCTGGATATGATTATAGCAGTCCAATCGAACCCTCAGTTATGCAGCCTGATCTCTAAAGGCTTATTTAGACTATACCATTTCACAAATCCATGAACAATCATCAGATCTTCTCATGGGTCTGAATTGGACTTTATGAGATGCATGTGGATAAACCTGCCACTTACCTGCTACATGATACATGGACTTTATAAGAATTCACACCTTAAACACCTCCTAAATGCTGCCAAGGCATCTCTGCTATGTGGAAAAACAGATCCGCCTAGCATGAAGCAATGGCACACCAGAATTGCAGACGTACAATAGATGGACCAACTCACAGCCTACATTTCAAGATTTGGACTCCCTGGTCCTTACATATGGACTCTACAACTGACAATCTCTTGGTTCCTTAGATTGGCAATACTTTGGAAATTCACCAACTTCTTTTGGAGGATGGGGATTCTTATACACTTTCAGAGGTGGGGGTACAAATATTCTTTTCTCCTCTTTTTCCCTCCTAACTTAGCAGAGCTAACTACCCTCATTTCTACAATTTTCCTATATCCCCCTTTCTACCATTCCCCTGTAGAACTCAAAATCAGACCATGACAGGGAAGACATCAGTCAATTTCACTTTTTGTGTTTCTATTTGCACAAATTATCAAATACACCAATTTTGTGATATTAATATACACTGGCTTTGAAACGTGGATTGTATTTGGTTTCTTTGTTCTGCCCAGCTGTGGTGCAATCTGGTTTGTTCAGCTGGGTGTCTGTCTCTTTTTCGGTCTAAATAAAAAAAATAAACAATTCATAAAAAATAAAAATGATGGAAAATGGTTTGGGAAGTTCTTGGCAGCCCTACCTAATGAGATGATAGGGCCAGGAAAATCTAAAATTTAAGGTGCAGTGTGAGGATAATCAGAAAAAAACAGCAGCTACTTCTAGCAGCCCTTCAAGCCTTTATGTGCTAAGGTTTCTGTAAAAAATACATTCCCATGAGTTTTGGGAGGGAAGGCACAGGGGCTTTGGTTTGCTCAGACTGTAGCTGTAGGAAAGCGAACAGAACAATGCTTAAGAGCAAAAAGTAACATGATCCACTTATTCTAAAAGTTGTGCCAGGGATAGCAAGATATTGTTTAAAGTTTTGGCCAGACAGGTGGCAGGAACCTTGAGGAGGTAAAAAAACTAGAGCAGAAGACATAGGTGCACTAGCAGCATGACAGATTGCTATAAAAAAGAATAAACCCTGCTAAATGTTATCGATCCTAATATCAATAAACCCCAAGGTTTATAACATCGCACCCCTGGACTCCAATGCAATGCACAAATAATAAATAATATATAATAGGAGCAGCTATTATCATCTAAAATTCAAAGTAATATATAATACGTGACACAAATATATATAAAATATATAATAACCACAAATAATAGTGCTTCACTAAATGAATAAATAAATTAATAAAACCACCACCAAATTAAATATATGTGTGAAAAATAAATGAATAAATATTCATAGAATCCTCATAAAGTCCATTCAGTAATGTCCACACATCAATGATATATATGATCTTTAATTAATGCAGTTATGAAGTCTTCCATCACCAGTGCATAATCCAGTACTCAACACCCCATCAAAATGCACACTCACCAGATACTGGTGAAAAACCAGCATATCCTTGTATATTCAATGATAATAATGTATTCCACAGTTTAGCTCACTCCAGCTGAGAGATCCCATATACTCCATAGATCAAATGTAAACAGAATAAAGAACACTCGCCATAGTGTAATATCGTATGAAACTATTTATTCCAAATATCCTCCCATAAAACCGCACTGAATGGACTTTATGAGGATTCTATGAATATTTATTCATTTATTTTTCACATAAATATAATTAATTTGGTGGTGGTTTTATTTATTTATTCATTTAGTGAAGCGCTATTATTTGTGGTTATTATATATTTTATATATATTTGTGTCAAATAGCATGAGAGTTTAATTATTAAAAAAACTGTACTCTTTGGGTATTGCAAAATATTACTTAAAGAAGTTGAGATCAGGATGCGCAAATCTATGAAATTCAGCTGAAATCTGATGCCATCTTAATTTAGGGATCAGATCTATTCACAGCTATAAGTCAAGGCTCATTTACTTGCTTTGCTAAGCTATTCAAAAGTTTCTAAATAATATAGCTAGTGGTTGCAAGACGTTATCCACTCAATTTCTGATAGCTTAGTCACTATGATTATTTAAAAAAAATTTTAAATGCTTTAAATAATCTTTTACATTTTACTAGTAGATACAAGCTCTGTCCTCTTGGATTTATTGAGTGATTATCATACTGCTGAGATACGATATATAACAATCATAGACAAAAAGATGACCCTTTTTTACTGCTTACTTTATGCTCACAACTACCTGTAACCATGGCGAGAAATAAGTCTGTGCAGACTTTTGAAACTGTACCTATCCATCAATAGTCACTACTTTTAAGTGCTCTAACAGCTCTAAACATGCAGCAAAAATTCAGCTGACAGCAATTATATTTGCCTTAAAAACAGTGCTTTGATCTGCACAGAACCGTTAGGATGATTGAGTATGTGTATGACATACTGAAACGTTGTTTAGTTTGGAAACATTAAGGTAAAAAGAAAAGAAGAAAGCCGTTTCTCTAAGAAGAATTCTAATTTGTCCACTGGAGTCAACAAGATCATTCTGCAGGAAAGCCTCAGCAACAGCACACGATATTAATATGCAATTATACGCTGGAAAAAAACGCGTTTCTTGCATCTGTGAGCAGAGCTGGAGATGAGGAGCTACTAGGCTAAATATCAGAGAAAATATCAACATATAATACACTCAAACATATTCTTTATACTCTGTACTAATTGACAGAAGTATATTATTTTAAAGTGAAGGGAATGTAGAAGAAATACATCCAGTTAAAACATTTATCTATCTTTTTTAAGGTAGAAAAGCAAACATTGAGTATGACCTCTCTATATACAATATATTTACTGTATATTCAATAATAAATCTTGCAAGTCTGAGCAGGAAGGCCATGAGCTTTTTCTGAATCCACAGTTTATTTAGGAAATGTGCCTTTTGTAAGAAGGAATATTCACTAAGTGCTGACAGCCTAAGTCCTCATGCACACTTGACGTTTTTACGGCAGCTGTTTTTGGCTTTTGACATTTTTTTCTACCGCCAGTAAACCCCTCAGCATGTTATCCTATGTATCCATGCACACATAGACTGTAATCAACGTTTTCTGGCTGGAAAAAAACCCCAGGACTAGTGGGTTTCTAGAGGAGATTTTTAGCTGTAAAGATGCTCTAACGCTGAAAAATGTGGTAAAACACAGTAAACCAGCGTTTTTGGATTTGTTTTTACCAAAAAGAGGGTTTTTTTTAGTAAAACAAACCTCTAAAAACACAAACGTGGAAAGACGCAGGAAAACGCCACTAATCGCAGCAAATCGCCACTAAACGCTAATGCAAAAATGCTGAAAAACACACGTTTTTAACGTGACTTTACACAGCTAACGTTACCAGTATTATCAAAACATCCAGTGTGCATGAAGACTAAAAGTTTGTTAGCAGTGGGACAGTAGAAAGAGGATCTCCCTATAGAGAACCTTTTTAACTCAATAGATATATATCCCATTCACACATCATTTAATTTGGTTGACCAACGTGTACATAATGGGTACTGAAGTGGAAAAGCAAATGGAAATATGTATTTCAACCTTTTTCAACCAGGGTGCCTAGGCGCCTTGGGGTGCCTTCTGGGTTCTTCAGGGGTGCCTTGACAAAATGTCTAAAAATTGCCCAGTGGGTGGACCAAGCCTGTCTTTTTGTTACACAAAGCCATAGGTTTTCTTTGTGCAGTACAGCTTTGGGCACCGTGTGCGCCAGCTGCCAGCGTCCTAACAACTGCTGATGCCATCAGTTGATAAGGAGGATGTCTGTCACCTGCCCAGCATCCTTGTTTGACCCCCTCACCCCTCTCTTTCAGCACTGGGGGCACATTAGCAGCATGCTGGAGAGAAAATTAGTGAGCACAAATGCTGAAATACAGTCAGTATCAGTGCGCAAAAATGTATTTGCTTTGCAAGAATAAATCATCTCTATTGTTGGGTGTACTATGTGTGTGGATGCCGCCGAAACATGTCAAACTATTAGGGGTGCCTTGAAATTGTGCATTATTTTAAAGGGTGCCTTGACTGGAAAAGGATTGAGAAACACTGATGTATTTGAGTAAGTAAAAGTAAGTAAAAATAATTGAGGATATGTAAAGGAACAAGGTACAATACAGACATATGGGTTTGCACAGTTGCCATACGCATTGTAAAGGTCTAGAAAGATGAATTATGTGAAGAAATTACGATTTATTATTGGAAAGGGTAATGAAAATATTCTCGATTTGTTTGGGGGGTGCCTATACCCACACTTTTATGACATCATATTGACAACCTGAACTTGTACAAACTTGTACAACAGAGAAGGAAAGCTATAGCTACATCAAGATAAAAGAGCTTCCGACAAATTGCCATATTATGAAGACTGAGAAGAAAGGCAGTGATAACAGAAGCAAACATTTTGATTATTTGAGCCACTATGACAGCTCAAAAATGTTGGATCTCCTATTGCTTTATGCACTGTAGACGGTGGACACCAGGAAGATAGAGGGGATGAATCTCAAGCAACAAAAACCTAACAAGAGTCCTCAATCTTCCACTGGAATCTATCCGCAATGAAAAAATGTAATTGTTTTAGCTTTACAAACACTTTAACATTAGGCAGATATAAAAGACACACATCAATGCAGCTCCCAAATATTAAATGTATTTTTATAAATGTAAAGAGTGTAAGTACCTGAATTTGACCTGGTTTCAGTCTCTTGTAATCCCTGTACAGGTGAGTTAGACTGTAAAACAAAGAAGCGTGATGCACTGCTAATCAATGCAAGTGCTGGCGAGTGACAGAGAGATGAGCTCATCACTGTGCTGCTTCTCCTTTCATTGTCAAGCCAAAGGCTAGGTCAGCTCCAGGATGACCTGGGCTGAGAGAAAGTGGGTTGCATGATGCTGGCCATCAGAAAGAGAACATCTAGTGCAAAAAAAGTACAGTGGAGGGAAAAAAATCTTGATTGAAAATGACAATAGTAGCAAAAGCTGTTTTTTTATTTTTAATGAGATATAATTTTTTTCTTGTTATTTTCTTGCTGGAGTTATGGTTTAAATAATTATTTGAGACACAGCTCAAGTTAGTAAACGTGTCAAGCATAAGCTTCAAATACTAACTGAAAAATTATTCTTTTGCCAACTGCGGTTTTAACGGCAATTTGTTTCCCAAGTGCATAGACAAACTCACTAACCACAAATGGAACAGCGAGGAAACCTGCCTTACTCTGGGATGCCAGTACTCATAAAACAATAGCAAGCTGTTAAAACAACTTAAACGCTACATGAGTTACTGTGATAAACAGCTAACAGAGCTAAATATAAGGCTTTCCTTTATATATCCAAAGTATAACTAAGGGAAGAAATTATTAAAACCTTTAAATACATAATACATAAAGGTGAATAAGGTTCAGGAGGGCAGTATTTTTAATATGAAAACAAAATCAAGAACACAGGGACAAACAACACAAAAAAAATATAAAATAAACAAACAAAAAAAAAAACCAGACAGACTTCATGAACCACTCTGGCTTTTTCCGGTGCCACTTTTCTATGTTTCTATCTTTGCAGAAAGTCCCCTCCCCCACTTCTTAGATATATTCAAATTTCACACATTTTAATCATTGTATATCCTTATATATAATGGTATTTCTTGTACAATAAAATTGTAAAAATCCAATTAAACTGTCAGCCACTTGCCCTACCTTTACAGGCTTTTTCCCAATCTTTTTCCATTTTTTCCAGTGGAATACAACGTCTTTTTAATCCCTAGGCAGCTTCACTTGCCCCCTCCCTAGTTACAGTTGTAAAATATATGCTTAGATTCAGGTTAAAGGCTAATCCTCCTTATATTGGCATTTTATTGTATAGGTAAAACATGTATTTTTTTTCACAAATATTACCCAATGCCTGTAGGAGTGAAATATCTGCTTAAAAGACAGATTGCTAAAAAAGGAAGAAAGATACTGGAGCTAACCTACTAAAGCAAATAAGCAAGAGTAAGGATAAATCACTATTGTGATTTGCAGATCTAAAATAAAAACCTGCACAGTGTGATATCTTATGTATGGTAATTACCATTAAACTCTCCATTTCAAACACTGGAATATGGAACCTCAATTGAAAGCTATTGTGTGGATTTCTGCATGTACACTAAAAAATACACAAAAATACATCTAGCAGTTTGCCTTGAAAGTATTATTAAACCTATAAGACATTAATTATAATGTGTTAGCTGCACTTACATGCCTTGCTTGCATGAGTTCCTTCTCAGGGCCATCCATTCTGCAGGGGATGAACTTTAAGGTAGGCGATCGATTGATCAACTTTGGTACATTCAGCCTGCCCATATCATGATTCAAATCTCGGCTGGTTCCTGTTAAACCGGCTGAGATTCAAACCGTCTATTGCTGACCTAACATCTTGCAGTACACTTCTGTCTATATGGTGGCTCCAATGCTTAGGAGGATCTCCCTGGAACCATCCCTCCATGCACACTCAAGAACGTAACTAGAGAACGCACTCTGTGGGAGATTGGTGCAGCTGTGCATAGTAACCAATCAGCTTCTAGCTTCAGTTTGTTCAATTAAGCTTTAACAATAAAACCTGGAAGCTGACTGGTTACTATGCTGAGTTGCACCAGATTCTGTGTGCACCAGTTTTAGTAAATTTCCCCCTCTGTGTGCAGGATGCTCTTTAACAAGAGGGTTCCTCCCAGGGGTGGACTGACAACTCATGGGGCCCCCGGGCAATAGGGGATCATGGGGCCCCTGTGTCCTTGCCCAAACTCAAAAAAGCCTATGAAAAAGGTACCAGGGGCATCTCATGGGGCCCCCTACTGACCCCGGGCCCTCAGGAAGTGCCCGAGTTTCCGAATGGTCAGTCCACCTCTGCAGCACCTCAAAAGTGTGAGTGGCCACTTACATGTTTTAATAAAGCTTAATGTTTTTAAGGATAAAGCACTATTGCGTTTCATATCTTTTTAACATATACACTGAGTGGAGGAGGAGAGATTAAGGAAGTGTTGATCTCTGGAGGAAGAGTCTTAATCTGGGATACCTGCCGGTTCATGTCCAAGTCAAGGGACGCATGCATTTTTTGACCGAACCTAACGTGAGGTCAAATACTCCAGGTGAGGGCACATCTGGTGATCCATGGTGGAGGATTTAGCTATATGAAGGTAATGGCTTTGAGAGTTATACAAGTTGAAGATGACACTATTTAGAGACTTTTTTGTTTCAAATAATACATGTTCTCTCGTATGGATTTATGTTCACCATAGAATTTAACCACTTCCCGATCGCCCTATAGCAGAAATACTGCTACAGGGTGGCATGGGTGCGCAAAATCACATATATATATATATGTGATTTTGCATTTCTGGGCATGGGGAGCACGTGAGCCATGCGGGCGTGCCCTACCCGTGCCGCCATTCGTAGCTGCGGCTGTCAATCACTGGGCCCCGGCCGGTAATTACCCACCAGCACCCGGTGATTACCGAGCATCTCCAACGGGGAGGAAGATTGTTTTGTTTACAGTCTTCCTCCCTGTCAGCTCTGGCGCAATGCTCAGGATGGCTGTGCTCCTTAGTAAAACACTCCCTACATATAGTTATCCTTTTGATCACCTCTCATCTTAACTTCCTGCCCAGTGTCATTAGTACAGTATCAGTGCTTTTGTTTAGCACTGATCACTGTATTGGTGTCACTGGGTATGTCAGTGACACCAAGTTAGTTCTCCCTCAGTGTCAGAATGTCCACCGCAATCCCACTAAAAGTCGCTGATCGTCTCCATTATTAGTAGAAAAAAAAATCCCAGTATCTATACCAGTTGGAAATGCACAGGCAATCAAATTCCCCTGTGGGAAAAAATGGACGTAAATTTCATTTGGGTTCAGCGTTGCATGACCATGCAACTGTCAGTTAAAGTAAAAATGCACCGCTGTAAGGCAAAAAATGGCCTGGTCAGGAAGGGGGGTAAATCCTCAGGAGGGTAAGTGGTTAATCAATGCTTTTTGTGATATTTTGGTTCACATTTATATATTTTGAGGAAGCGCTGCACTGTATTTTTATGTTTTATATTCATGCACATGTTATGAGTATGAAGCTAGTGTGAGCTGCTTTTGTTAGTTTTCAGCATTTGGTAGAGTCTATTTGTTGCTCGTGAGGTTTTCTGATTACAAACACATAGTGGGGTTTTCTCAAATTTGACTGCAAAAGTGGAAATATGTTTTAAAGAAAACCTGCTATGAGCAGAATGTGGGAACAGCCAGTGCTGACTAGCCTCTGATAATACAGATTGTTTGGCTGTTGTGCTGACCCTCTGCTTTTTATACTCGGAGTTAATTTACAGTAATTGCTGTTCACTTTGAAAGGGGATTTTTCCTTAGCTTAGTGCATGTGGTGAAAATTCACTTTTGCAAAGAATATACAGCCACATTTAAGGAAAATTTAAAAAAAAAATTGCATTTTTCTTGTACATCATTAGATGATAGAAGCCAACAGAGCTTTACCTCTTACTAAGCTAAGGGAAAAACCCCTCACAACTTGCTTGACCTGTATTGCTATCCTGCTACATGATCTGAATTATGATTTACAAAGTCACACTTCCTGAACCCTGTCCTTTGCTTCTTCTTTGATCATGAATCTCTGATGACAGAATTCCTTTAAAATGCACAGTCAAGTTAGGAGCATGTGACTTTTATCAACAACCCCCACATGAGGATTTGGAAAACACAGTATGATAATATGATCGCTAACAACTACAGGCAATTGCAAGTCTAAAGTAAAGGTACCGGCAAATAAAGAATCATGATCAAAGAAGAAGCAAAGGACAGGGTTCAGAAAGAGTGACTTTGTAAATCATATTCCATGTCAAGTAGCAGGCAGCAATACAAGTCAAGCATCAAGCCAGAACTTCACATGTGGATAAGAAAATAACCAACAGACAGTAAAAGGATGAACATTGTTCTTGAAGCTTTGTAAACACAAGGCATCTTTGAAACAGGAATCTGCATCATAGTATTCGAAAACAGCAAGCACCTAGAGTGAATGCACCCTTACAGAAGAGAAAGAGAGAATTAAACTTAAAAAAATCCCATGATGAAATTAGTAAAATAAAATAAAAAAGTGAAATATTCCAAAGTCTAGAAAAGTTAGAAAGCATATTGAGACGTGACTGTGATGTCATTACGCATGTGTGATCCACTGTATAGTGCTTTGGAAGTCAAATTTACTTTTTGAGGTTTTTACTATTTATTAAACAAATGACTGGCTATATGAATCTTATTCATGTACCATATTTTTCAGTCCATAAGATGCACCTTACCATAAGACGCACCTAGGTTTTAGAGGAGGAAAACAAGAAAAAAATATTCTGAATGAATGGACTGCAGACATAATACAGGAGATGACCAGAGACTGCAGGCACAGTACAGGAGATGACCAGAGACTGCGGACATAGTACAGGAGATGACCAGAGACTGCGGACAGAGTACAGGAGATAACCAGAGACTGAGGAGAGAGTACAGAGACTGAGAGTACAGAGACCAGAGACTGCGGACACAGTACAGGAGATGACCAGAGGCTGCGGACATAGTACAGGAGATGACCAGAGACTGCGGACATAGTACAGGAAATGACCAGAGACTGCGGACATAGTAGAGGAGATGACCAGAGACTGCCAGCATAGCACAGGAGATGACCAGAGACTGCAGGCATAGTACAGAAGATGACCAGAAACTGCGAACATACTACAGGAGATGACCAGAGATTGCAGACATAGTACAGGAGGTGACCAGAGACTGCGGACATAGTACAGGAGATGACCAGAGACTGCGGACATAGTACAGGAGATGACCAGGGACTGCAGACATAGTACAGGAGATGACCAGAGACTGCGGACATAGTACAGGAGATGACCAGAGACTGCGGACATAGTACAGGAGATGACCAGAGACTGCGGACATAGTACAGGAGATGACCAGAGACTGCGGACATAGTACAGGAGATGACCAGAGACTGCGGACATACTACAGGAGATGACCAGAGACTGCGGACATAGTACAGGAGATGACCAGAGACTGCGGACACAGTACAGGAGATGACCAGAGACTGCAGACATAGTACAGGAGATGACCAGAGGCAGTGGACATAGTACAGGAGATGACAGAGACTGCGGACATAGTACAGGAGATGATCAGAGACTGCGGACACAGTACAGGAGATGACCAGAGACTGCGGACATAGTACAGGAGATGACCAGAGGCAGTGGACATAGTACAGGAGATGACAGAGACTGCGGACATACTACAGGAGATGACCAGAGACTGCGGACACAGTACAGGAGATGACCAGAGACTGCGGACATAGTACAGGAGATGACCAGAGGCAGTGGACATAGTACAGGAGATGACAGAGACTGCGGACATACTACAGGAGATGACCAGAGACTGCAGACATAGAACAGGAGATGGCCATAGACTGCAGGCACAGTACAGGAGATGACCAGAGACTGCGGACATAGTACAGGGGATGACGAGACTGCAGACATAGTACAGGAGATGACTGGAGACTGCAGACATAGTACAGGAGATGACCGGAGACTGCCGACATAGTACAGGAGATGACCGGAGACTGCCGACATAGTACAGGAGATGACCGGAGACTGCGGACATAGTACAGGAGATGACCAGAGACTGCGGACATAGTACAGGAGATGACCAGAGACTTCAGACATAGTACAGGAGATGATCAGAGACTGCGGACACAGTACAGGAGATAACCAGAGACTGCGGACATAGTACAGGAGATGACCAGAGACTTCAGACATAGTACAGGAGATGACCAGAGACTGCGGACATAGTACAGGGGATGACCAGAGACTGCGGACATAGTACAGGAGATGACCAGAGACTTCAGACATAGTACAGGAGATGACCAGAGACTGCGGACATAGTACAGGAGATGACCAGAGACTGTGGATATAGTACAGGAGATGACCAGAGACTTCAGACATAGTACAGGAGATGACCAGAGACTGCGGACATAGTACAGGAGATGACCAGAGACTGCAGACATAGTACAGGAGATGACCAGAGACTGCGGACATAGTACAGGAGATGACCAGAGACTTCATACATAGTACAGGAGAAGACCAGAGACTGCGGACATAGTACAGGAGATGACCAGAGACTGTGGATATAGTACAGGAGATGACCAGAGACTGCGTACACAGTACAGGAGATGACCAGAGACTGCGGACATAGTACAGGAGATGACCAGAGACTGCGGACATAGTACAGGAGATGACCAGAGACTGCGGACATAGTACAGGAGATGACCAGAGACTGCAGACCTTTGGGGAGCAAAGGAGGGGAGTGGGTACCCAAATTTGACAGGTACCCACTCCCACTTCCGTGGAGTTGTCCTTCCCCCTCCCTCCCCGTAGTCTTCTGGTACACATGACAGGTCCCAGGAAAAAAAAAAAAAAGATATAGTATTATATTCATGAATACACCAAAAATCACATGCAACATAAATGAAAGGCACCCTATTAATGTGCCCACACTGCAAAAGCAAATTGCTGTACATTCACTTTAAAATTTTTATCCCCTGCGCCTGTCTGAGCTCTCAGAATCAGCGATGATCTGTGGGCGTGTCTACATGCCAAGGCGGAGTCGTGACCTCACTATACTCTCCTCTCATTTCTACACTCCCTCTAGCCTGACAGCAGGACAGAATGAACCCCTGGCGGCTGTCCACGTCCCCTCACGAGTACAGACCAATCGGACCTCGTGGAAGGCACCACCTGACTTCAGCATGGCCAATAATGCTGAGGTGCAGAGCAGCCAATTGTGGGTGAGCCAGGGGAGGTAGGGGAAGCGATCTATTGGAATTCTGGACATATGGCCCCTTTTCTCATGCTCATGTATGAGAGAATTAGGTAGTCTAGCAGCCACAGGAGGGGGGGTGTGGTGACACCATTTTTTGTCATGTGTCGCTTTTTAACCCTGCAAGAAAGCGGAGAGGATTTACCATTGCTGGATTCACTTTCCTTTGCAAGACTGGGGACAGATGGCTACTGATGCTTAACTGTACCAGGTAAACTGTTTAGTTTACTTTTTATTTTTCAGATTTACAACCACTTTAATGTTATTACTGAACCAACAATCTGTGGTTTGGTGATTGCCTACCATGTAGCTACACAAATACAAAGGTGCAGAGATGTAATGGCATCATTGACCTAATACGGCCACCATATTACTATGACATGGCCATGTGACCATATTACCATATTAAGTTAATGATGTCATGAACATCCACGCCCCTTTGTTCCATGCAACTGCAGGGTGGAAAATCTCATGCACACAGCTTCTTGGGTGAAGTTCAGACCCATTTCAGATTCAAATTCAGCTCATCTCCACTGTCCAGTCACAGGCTATGGAAAAGAGAAGGCCTGCAAATGTTAATTATCTTCAGCAAGGAATAAGGAAACATTTGTGCTGTGTAACAACACTGTATACATTTCGGGACTGGATTAAAAAAATATTTGGCAGGTACAAGAGCTTCAATATACACAAATTGTAATGGCTAGTCGACTGCGTCAGAGAAAATCCAAAACTGCAGCTCCTTGGGATGTTCGCGGTCTGCAGTGGTCAGGACAAAAAGTGGTCTAAAGATGGAAAACTGGTGAACCAGTGACAGGGTCATTGGTGGTCAAGGCTCACCGATGCACATGCAGAGAAAAGACTGGCCTGTGTAGTCCGATCCAAAAGAGGAGCTACTGTAGCTCAAATTGCTGAAAATGTCAATGCTGTTTCTGACAGAAAGGTGTCAAAACACACAATGCATTACAGTCTGTTATGTATGGGTCTGTGTAGCTGTAGACCAGTCAGGGTGTCCATGTTGACCCATGTCCACAGCCAAAAGCAGCTACAATGGGCACGTTAGCATCAGAACTGGACCACGGGCAAAGAAATAAGGTGCCTAGTCTGATGAATCATGTTTTTTTCAGATCATGTGAATGGTCAGCTGCATGTGCATTGCTTACCTCGGGAAGAGATGTCACCAGGTTGCATCATGGGAAGTTCAGTCATGGAGGTCCCACCTTGCATTTTACAGGACTTAAAAGATTTGCTACTGTCAGCTTGGTATCAGATTCCACAGTATACCTTCAGAGGTCTAGTGGAATCCATACCATGACAGGTCAGAGCAGTTTTGGTGGCAAAAGGGGGACCTTCTTTAATATTAGGCGTGTGGTCATAATGTTATGGTAGGTGGCAGGGGCGAACTGACCATTTGAGCACTCGGGCACTGCCTGAGGTCAGTAGGGGGCCCCATGAGATGCCCCTGGTACCTTTCATTGGCTTTTTCATAGGCTTTTTTGGGTGTGGGCGAAGACACAGGGGCCCCATGATCCCCTATTGCCTCCATGAGTTGTCAGTCCGCCCGTTGGGTAGTCATAATGTTATGGCCGATTGGTGTCTGTATTTCATTCATATATTTACCTGATTACCTGAAATTCAGAATTAAAATTGAATGCCACTTTCTTTTCTATTTCTATTTTTTTATTTCTAGATGTATACTATAAAGGCTTTAATGATATTGTGACCTACTTTTAATTAGGGGGCTCCACTCACTCTGGTAAGTTAATTGGATAGGTGAATCAATTTTGAAGACCACTTCCTCTGCATATTTACATTCTGAGCATTTGCATACATATTATTGACAAACAAATCTGAATAAACTTTTTTTGCACAATGTCACCTGCATTTTTTGTTATTGGGATTATTTAAAGTGGACTGGATTTTTTTTCTTGCTGGTTTTTTTTTTTCACATTGTCACTTATACAATAATTTGTATATATAGTGGGAAGTATTTTAGCACTGTATATAATAAGTATTTATCCACAGGAATGTTAGACAACTAAAGGGCAGCAATTCAATACACCATATTATATATGATTCTCACTTTAAAGGTATATATAGTGTTTACAACATAAGCATAATATTACACCTTTGTTACGTTATGGTCAGCTGTACTATAGAATCTCAATGTGCATTCATTTCTCCATTTGCAGCCTTCTTTCACAGGCTAGGTGTAT
Organism: Staurois parvus; assembly: GCF_062004578.1. Classification (NCBI taxonomy): domain Eukaryota; kingdom Metazoa; phylum Chordata; class Amphibia; order Anura; family Ranidae; genus Staurois; species Staurois parvus. The sequence continues at coordinate 9,039,556 of NW_028318515.1, forward strand.
CAACTATGCTCAACAAAGCCCTCAAGCTATTTCATGCTGTACACACTAGAGAAGATAACTGCAGCACGAAGCCTTGGTTTCCATGAACCAGTTTTGAATCATTGTCACAATATGTACTGAATAATCAATGAAGGACTCTGGCATGTAGCTTCAAACGGCAATGGCTGTCATGCTGTCATTTTACAAATGCTTCTTCTGGTATATGATTTACTTGTTCAAAATTCTAATGCTGGTACATTTTAGTCTGTCTCTACAGACAAGGCTGAGCTCCTATACATTCCTATACGCTAAACATAATCCTTTTACTGGCAACATACAAGCTTAGTAAATAGCAGGCTTCCCAGGCAAAAGATAAAAAAACATTGCATTCCAAAAAATATATTGGCAACAACATTAACATTCGTTTACAGTGTTGTTATTTTGGAAGGACAAGCAGTAGAATTCATTAGATTACAATTCTGTACATAACACAACAATTACTGAGGTCATTGGTAATTATATGGTAATTTCTAGCCTGCATCTTACTGAATGTGTGCCAAAGTTTCATATAGAGAGTCCTTGCTGGGTAATCATAGCTGTGTCAACAGTAGAAAAGACCTTATCACAACCACTGCTAATCGATACTGATGAATACTGCAGAAATGTTCATGAAAACATGGTGAACAATTAGGATCAAAGGAAGGTGGAAAGTAATTGGAAGAGAAAACAAGATTGCATGATAATTAAGAAAATATGCAGGTAAACTGCTATCCACCCAACATTACCGATAACAGATGGAAATATAACATTGTGCTCATCAAGACTAATTCATGGACAAGTCTATATACACTCCCTTATGCACCGGTCATTTTTAAAGCTTATGTTTACAACAATAAATGCAAAATCACTTATACACTACCTATAATCATGTAAATGTTTTATCAATCAAGTATAAATGTAGGGGAGTAGATCAAAAATATGTCCCAATTACTCATCACCTTTTGAACACTCATGCCACCTAAAGCTGAACCCTGGACACCCTGGATAATAGACACAAATGAATGTTGCTCTGTAATTATCAACACATCAGTATTTGTGTTGTTGGAATGTAAGTAGTGTAAGTACCTGAATTTGACCAGATATAAGTACCTTGTGGTACCTGTACAGCAGGGTTGAAGTGTGAGAGAAAGAAGCAGGACCAGAAGCCAATCAGTACGCGTGCTGAAAAAAGCATGCATATAGGAAGAGAAAGCAGAGAGATGAGTTTGTCCTTGTGCTGTTTCTTCTCCCAGTGTCCAGGTCCAATCTTACAGCTAAATCTCTGAGCAGCAGTTTGGCATTGCAACCCCTTAAGCAAGCCATGATACAATTTTCTTATCTTCCACCACAAATGGAAGGAAAGAAAAGCACTCGAAATGCCTCCTGTGGAGCTATTGTGTTCTGCTGGCCAGGAGCTTTCCTTGCCAGCAGATGACAATAATCATTGCTAGTGGTCATAATCAAAAATTGGATACAAAATATCCGGCAAGCTGGTTGCACTGAAGATGATCAATGGATCAACTTCAGTACATCCAGCCTGCCCGTATATGAATCGAATCTCATCCAGTTCAACAAGGACCTGCCAAGATTTGATCCATCTATGGACAGCTTAACAGACGTTGGTGGCGTAGAAATCAGAATAAAGTAGTCCCCTGGTTCAGATAGCCCCAGCATCTCACATCTCACAAAGTGGGCTTATCTTCAGTTTATTTAGGCCTAGAGGCCACTAGCTCAGCACATGATAAAATAAACCTCTAAACACTTGCAGTATGATCTTGTCATGTGGAACTGCAAATTATTACATATATTTTTCTCCATGAGAAATTAAAGTAGCGTACATGTAACCAAACTATACTCTGTCTATGGTTCAATGCAGTGGGCATATACCAATGACACTTATTTAAATACACTGCTCAAAAAATTTAATGATGGGACATCCTTACGTAACTAACTCATTACACAGTCCATATCAGTATAGATATCCAGCATGATATTTTTCTCCAATGAGATCTGATGTGGTTTCAAAGTAGTCCTTTGCTTTTTGTGAGTAGTGTACAATTAGCAATTGATAGTGTGATCATTTATTGGATTGTTTTATATATAAATTATATATATATTTTAATTATGTTACTGCTTTTCATTCTCATTATCAATGCTTTTTCTCATTCTCTCAAGAATAGAATTATTCTTTCCCCTAACCCCCATGCTAGGGGAACAGGATGTGGTCCATGTTCCTTTATGAATTCCCTATAGCATCTGATGTTGAAAGGGACTCGTGTAAAAAAGGATTACAACATAGAATAAGATGCATCTGCCAAAGTTGAAAAAGGTAACATTGCTAATGTTATATTGAGTGTCTGATCTAATGATCAAAATTCTGCATTTCACAAGTCATCGGTAAAAAATCTTAAAAATGCTGACTTTCATCTCCACAAAACATTATCTGTGCCATGGGAAGTGATTCCTAGTTAAAGGATGGAAGTTGGGCTAAAAACAAGGTGTGCAGCAGCCTTCCAAAAGATAGCTACATGGGAAAAGAGCAGTAAGCTTCTCAATTTTTGTGCCTTCTGCAAAGTGATAGAATGGTATGTACTTGCAGAGGATGATATATGTATAGTACTACCCACTTAGGAGTCACTGAGTTATTTTAGGGCTCTCTGTCATTCTGGACCCCTCTCTGAAAGCCAAACCCCTGCTGACACCACAAGATTCCTTTGACCAGAGTAAAGTAACACTAGAAAATAAACTCACACATAAATTAGAGTAAACTGGTATGAGGTTTGTATTAAACTTCAGTGTAAACTTGTTTGAAGAGGATAAACTGGTATTGATACTTGGAATGGCAGTAATTACTCTTAGCAACTCTAAGCAAAGAATTAACACATATAGCAGACGTTTAATCAATGTTAGCAGCCTGCTTTCAAAAATTAACCCAATGCCTCCGACCTGAGGTGGTAGCAACCCCAGTGAGCAATAAGAACTAGCAACAATAGGACTTGCTCACATTGGGCCCTAAGAGTCCGACGGCAAGGTTTAAATCTGAAGTGAAGGGCTCTTTGACCAGAGTAGTCAATATCCCTTTAAGTGCAGTGAGGAATCCTTTGTGTGCTCACTGGGGCCCAGTTGGTAAACAAATATGCAGAATTGTAGGTGATGTAGGATTTATACAAAGGGGAGGTAGAGGAAAGGACAAGGACATTCCCTTTAAATGACACTTGACTTGTGTGTTATCTCCTTTAATGTGCTGGGAAAAAGAGCAGCCTTTAAGCAAATAATGTGTTAAATTGGCAAATGGGCTTGTTGGCAAAAGGGCAACTGCACTCTGAGAGGATTGGTCAATGGTTCAGGGATTGCTGATGTGATCTGGCCTGCAGGAGGTGTGCACTGCGGTCAACTCTGATGATTTAACTGTACTGCAAATGTGCTCAACAGTAGCTGCTATGTGTTCAACAGCGCCGCAACACGTGTTAACTGGATGCAATGTCCACAACTTTGTGCAGGTAAAGTAGCAGGTATGAGAAGAAAGTCACTCTTCTCTTGCGTAGCCTCCCTGGCGGTATTCCCGAGTGTAGCTCGGGGTAAAGTTTCAGTACCACAAGGGGTAACCCCGAGCTACACTTGGGCTTACCATGCGGCGCTGCTCTGGGATCTGTTCTTCTCTTACCTTCTCCTGCACTCCCGCGATGTCCCCTCTGCAGTGTCCCCTCTAATGTCCTCTCGCGGATGCCAGCATCTGTCATCTGGGTTCTGTCCCCTGCGACATCAGGATGTATGGAGACGAAACGGCGGGAAGTTTGAAAATGACAAAAAGTGACATTCACTAAATTCACTAAAATCACATAGTAAAACATTACTGTATCAAACCATTTTGCATACATTTTGTCCCTAGTGCTTTGTCCTGTGTCCTGCCTACATTTTTACTGTTCTTTCTGCCTGGAAACTGAGAAACATCCATGGTGTCCAAAAAGCGTCCCTTTAGGTCAAAATCGGTTTTAGACCAGCTAGAGACCAGCGATAGTAAATTAGAACTACTTGCAGAATTGAGTGATAATGATTCGTGGGGAAATTCGTCATCGGACACAAAAAACGATTTTGCGACTTTGCTCAGTGATGTGCAAACTTGGCGCTCTATTTCAAATTTCAGTGTTTTTGGTTTGATTATGTTATTGAATTAAATTTATTATTTTTTATGATTATTTATTAAATTATAATTTGTGATTTCGTGTTTCAAATTTTAACATACCCGGGATGTTTACTAGACTCTTGTTCGGACAGATTTCAGTGAGATATTCCTAAAAATTACAGGCCTACAATAAAAAAATACATATTTCCATGCAAAAAAAGTACCGCTTTGAGCACAGAAATATGGACATAATCAGACCGCTACGGAGGTTAACAGGTGTATGGAACTCTCTCACCCGATCAGTGGCTTCCAGCAGGTCCTGGCTGTCTCTGTCTTGACAAATGGGGGCCCCTAGAGGTTCTCCAGTCTTATGTCCAGCGTTCTGTCCAGTCACTGCGCTCCAGGTCACCTGCTGGAAGAATGCCTCGCTGAACAAGGTGGCAAGGTCAGCGGTCAGTGGCTCCTCCTTGCTTCTCCTCTCTCCGACTCTGTGGCTTGGTCCGGCAGTTGGCACCACTCTCTCTCTGCTTCCTCTCTCTAGCTCTCTACTCTCACTTCCTGTCCAGTTTCTGACCCGGGTTTCTGTATATATCTGCCCCCGCCCACACACCAGCACTTTTGGGAAAAGTAGTCCGTTGATACTCTGCTCCCCAGCAAAATCCTGCGATTTAATATAGAAGGTCTATAGGGCTGCTCTGCAGAATTTGCAGGATACTGCCATATTGTGTCAGTTTTAACATCCTGCAGCTGACATTACAGCAAGGGTGTTACATATGAAACCACAAGAATGAGATCAATCAGTGAAACCTGGTTCATGTCTAAGGTTGAGTTGAATCTCTTATGGTCTGAAACACTGTGAGATAGATATAGTCTGAGGAGACACTCTCTAGTGAAACCAGAAACCAAGAAATAGACATGGCTCAGAAGATGTAAGATTTTTTCCCCCTTTGGACTCTGCATGGAAGTTTCTCATTCTCCAGAAATGGGCACTTGCATACAGTTCAAGAGACCATGTAAAGCTTGGAGAGAGATGCCAGTACAGCACAGTGCAGTTGGAAACAGCCCAGCATTGGTTCTGATATTCAGTTTCAATTTTCTGGATGCAGTAAAGGTCACCTTAAAATTTATCTTTAATGCCATTTAAAAACAATTCCATATGCTTTCTGTTTATTAAAAATGATTCTTACTTTTTAAGTTGCTTCTACTACGAGCTAGATGACAGGACGTGCAACTGTTGGATGCATGGCCCTAGCACCTCACATTTGACCACTCGACTACAAGAATGCAGCTTACCTAGTCAGTGGTCAGTGGCTCCTGCTTGCTTCTCCTCTCCGTGACTCTGCGGCCTGGTCCGGTTCTCCGGCAGTCAGCTCTCTCTGTACAGTCCCCATTCTCCCTCACTTGCAGATCACTGAGTTCAGCTGTTTCTATGAGAGACAGCAGACTGCGCATGTGTGGTTAGTCAAGCTGCGTTCTCATAGCTGAGTGCTCATTCATGAGATGTTGGGAGCCATACATCCAACGGACAGATGTTCTGCCATATCAGCAGGACATAGAGGGGAAGCAGCTTAAAACGTAAGGATCACTTTTAAAAATGAAGGAGGACATTTTACACTCCGGTCACATCGGGTGCGACTTGGTATGCAATTTGCATGCCATGCGCCTTGCAAATCATATGCCAAGTCGCACCCTACTGTCCACTATTAGAGCAGTCATATTGGTGCACTTCCGATTTGGTTGGAGCCACACCGATTTCTAAGGTAGTACATGCACTACTTTTGGTGCGATTTGCATAGACATCTGTGTCAGATGTCTTGCAAATCACACCTCAAATCGGCAAGTCACCCAACTTTGAAATCATGCGACTGTAAGTCACAGGATTCAAAATTGGCTTTGATGTGACCGGGGTGTAAATGTGCACCTAAAGCTGTAATACATATGGGATTTTTTTTTTTACAAATGTCATTAAAGGTGAACTGACCCTTTAAAACATTTGCTTTGGCACTGTGATGTATAGTAATGCCCTGGACCCACACTTAATAAAGGGTAAATGGTTCATTATGTGGCTGCCTGCCACATTAGAAATTCTGAAAGCACATTATGAGGAAGTGTTATAACAGCACATTTGTATGTGAATTCATTTGCATTAGCACAGGGCAAATGTTTCAAATCTTCAATTAGCTTCCCTGCCTGTTTCAAATGCCATTTTCTTTACTGTTTTCCTAAAAAAAGAAAAAAAAAATCAGTGAAGACTTAAAACCAGTTAATATTATTTTCTGGAATGCAGTCTTGGCTTATCAAAAACACTACTGTTTGAATGTTGTTCGCTTGTCCAAACCGTTTAGTAATTGAATACATCCTCTCTGCCTGTTCTTACAAACCGTTAAATTAATTTACACTTCCATGCATGCAAATGCAAAACATTAAAAGATACCTATGAAGTGAAGACACATGACAGGTTAATTAATAAACAAACAGTCACGGTGTGATCTTTAAAAAAGAGGGAGAAAGCCAAAATAACAGAGCCCTTCACAGATGATATGAGCAAATCATTTTCACTTAATAGGTTTTTATCGATCACATATGCAATAAAATAAAGTTCAGCGACGTGAAAAGGTGAAAAAATTGCAGCAGTTTCTACAGAGCTTCTACACTTGAAATGCACCAGCTTACATGCTAAGTTAGATGGCTTCATCTTATCTTCTTACTGAATTTAACTGGTGGTGTTATATATTATTTATCCCTTACCAACAGCCAAAACTCATTTTTGTGACTGATTTCCTTTATTTTCATAAAGTGCTTTTATTCTTTATGTGGACATTTTTGACTTACTCCGCATAATAGAGGTAGTGTAGCTCAGCAGGTAAAGCAGATCGTCAGCCGTAAGGCTAGGTTCACACCTATGCAGTTTGCGTTTGACCTGTTTCTGCATTGCGTTTTGTGTTATTGTACCTGCGTTTTTGATATGTTTTTGATGCATTTTTTTCTTGTTGCTAGCCAGATTTAACATGCAAAACGCAGCAAAAGCGCATCAAAAACGCAGCAAAAATGCACTACATGCTGTTCTGCAGTGTTTTCATTGAAGTCTATTGAACCAAAATTGCAACTTTTTCCGTTAAAAAAAGTCCCTTGCCCTTTCCAAAAAACGCACCGAGCAAAAACGCGGAGATGTGAATGTGTCCCATAGGAAATCATGTAAAATGGACTGCGGAAAACTCTTAGGTGTGAACCTAGCATAAATTGAAAGTGCCTCTTGCCCACCCCTCCTCCCCGTAGTGGCTTTTTTTTGTACCCTTTTTTTTAGAAAAAGGGTTTGGATGCGTCTCCAATACCATCATTCACCAAGGGCGGCTTCAGACCAAATTTTTTGGGGGTGCTGTGCAGGTGCTGGAAGCATAAGTGGGGGAGCTGATGTGGCACACATAGTGTAGAGTGGCCAAACATGTTTCTTCCTGGTCTATAGCTTGTAGTGTGTCACCTTTCCCCTTTTGTATAGAATAAATAAGGCCTGGATGTACACTGAAGGGATTGAGGACATAAAATAAGCTCCACTGGGGTCAACAATGACATTCCCTTGCAAGGTGTCAGAGCCAGCAATACTTCAAGTCAGTGGGGTAGTTAAGTATAGTAATTCAACAGCGGCAAAGAAGCCAGAGAACCGTCTAAAAACTCAGTCACACACTAAAAACAGGCCACGTAGTCAAGCACTCTGTCCCATGCCAATGCCATGAGCTCTTCCAGACCACGTCCCCTTTGCACCACAAGCCCCAACTCTTCTCACATCAATCTACCAATGATGGCAGTACTGGCAGCCCTGAGTCCCAGCAGCCTGTGAGTACTATAGACTAGATATCAGGAGTGGCAGTACTCTGCAGACCACAGATAGGTACCCGACACCACTCTGTCTTTGCTTATTAGCTAGGAAACGTTAAATACAGACTCTCACTATGGTGCATGGGTGTTGCTCCACCACAATTATATAACAGTATGCCGCTCCACCACAAATATATAACAATATGCCGCTCCACCACAAATATACAACAGTATGCCGCTCCACCACAAATATACAACAGTATGCCGCTCCACCACAAATATATAACAGTATGCCGCTCCACCACCAATATACAACAGTATGCCGCTCCACCACCAATATACAACAGTATGCCGCTCCACCACAAATATACAACAGTATGCCGCTCCACCACAAATATTATTATTATTATTATTATACAGTATTTATAAAGCGCCAATAGTTCGCTCAGCGCTGTACATTACAAAGGGAGACGGAACATGTGACAGAACAATACCAATACAATGCAAAACATGAGGGGATCAAGGGCCCTGCTCTTTCGAGCTTACAATCTAGGAGGGAGGGGGTGGTGGCACAGGAGGAGATAGCTGTGGGGGATGGAGTGGTAGGAAGAGTGGAGGAGGGAGGCAAGTTAGCAGGGGGTGGGGTAGGCTTCCCTGAAGAGATGGGTTTTCAGGGTGCGCCTAAAGGAGAGGAGAGTAGGTGATAATCTGATGGGTTGGGGCAGGGAGTTCCAGAGGATGGGTGACACCCTGGAGAAGTCCTGGAGGCGGGCATGGGAGGAGGAGACCAGGGAACTAGAGAGAAGGAGGTCCTGTGAGGAGCGGAGTGTGCGTGCTGGGCGGTAGTTGGATATTAGGTCAGTGATGTAGTTCGGGGCAGTATGGTGGACAGCTTTGTACGTCAGCGTTAGGATTTTGAATTTGATCCGTTGCGCAATCGGAAGCCAGTGGAGGGATTGGCAGAGGGGGGTGGCGGAGACAGAGCGGTTGGAAAGGTGAATGAGTCTGGCAGCCGTGTTCAGGATGGACTGAAGAGGGGATAGCCAGCGGCGAGGCAGGCCAGTGAGGAGGGAGTTGCAGTAGTCGAGTCGTGATATGATGAGGGAGTGGATGAGCTGTTTAGTGGTTTCTGGGGTTAGGAACGTGCGGATTTTGGCGATGTTGCGGAGGTGGAGTCTGCACGAGTTTGTTAAAGATTGGACTTGGGGCTGGAAGGATAGGTTGGAGTCCAGAATGACACCCAGTACTCTGGCCTGCAGGGCGGGTTTGATGGTAGCGTTGTTGGATGTGACGGAGAAATCAATGGGGGGTGGTGTCCGGGCTGGGGGGAAGACAAGAAACTCGGTTTTGGAGAGGTTCAATTTAAGGAAGTGGAGCGACATCCAGTCTGATAATATATAACAGTATGCCGCTCCACCACAAATATATAACAGTATGCCGCTCCACCACAAATATATAACAGTATGCAGCTCCACCACAAATATATAACAATATGCTTCTCCACCACAGTATGGAGACCAGTTGGAGACCTGCTCAGTGAACACCAGTGGCAACTCTAGGAACAATATATAGGGGGCACATAAGATATCAGAGTCAAAACTGGGGGTACTAATAATTTTCACCACTTACACCCCGGTCACATACAGCCCAACTTTGAAATTGTGCGACTTACAGTGAAGTCGCACGGTTTCAAATCGGGGGACATGCCGATTTCAGGTGCGATTTGCAAGACATCTGACATAGATGTCTATGGAAATCACACGAAAAGTAGTGCATGTACTACTTTAGAAATCGTGCATCTCAGACCAAGTCAGAATTGCATCGATATGTAATTGCGGACAATAGGGTGCGATTTGCCATGCAATTTGCAAGTTGAATGGCATGCAAATCGCATGCCAAGTCGCACCCAATGTGACCGGGGTCTGAATCATACTACTGAAAAAACGAAACAAGTATACAGTGTATAAATAAGATTACAAAATATGAGAGTAATGCAATGATATCCTTTTATTGTACTAACCTAACACTTAAAAGACAAGCTTTCAAGAGTTTTCCTTTCTTTCTCAGGTATTGCTTCAGACCCGAAAGAGAGGAAAACTCTCAAATGCTTTTCTTTATAGTTTAAAGCTATTTCAGAAAACACCAGGGCTGAGTAAATCATTCCCTATGTTAAATATGTCACTAATGAAGACCAATGAACAGACCCTGTGTGTTTGTGTGTGTGTAACTATTAGCACTAAGTACCATGTACCAATGGTACACAGCCAGCCACTTCCTACTTACTTCATTATGAATGAGAAGACACTGGCTATGATGGGGGTCTCTTTTTCTATTCTTGTTGGGGGGGGGGGGGTATTGGCCATTACTTCATACCAGTGATGGTCAACTGCTGAAATTTTGAGGGACTGCAGACCTACTACAGGAGATGGTCATAGACTGCAGGCATACTACAGGAGATGACCAGAGACTGCAGACACAGTACAGGAGATGATCAGAGACTGCAGACATAGTACAGGAGATGATCAGAGACTGCAGACATAGCACAGGAGATGACCAGAGACTGCGGACATAGTACAGGAGATGACCAGAGACTGCGGACATTGTACAAGAGATGATCAGAGACTGCAGACATACTGCAGGAGATGGTCAGAGACTGCAAACATAGTACAAGACATGATCAGAGACTGCAGACATAGTACAGGAGATGACCAGAGACTGCGGACATAGTACAGGAGATGATCAGAGACTGCAGACATAGTACAGGAGATGACCAGAGACTGCGGACATAGTACAGGAGATGATCAGAGACTGCAGACATACTGCAGGAGATGGTCAGAGACGGCAGACATAGTACAGGAGATGATCAGAGACTGCAGACATACTACAGGAGATGATCAGATACTGCAGGCACAGTACAGGAGATGATCAGATACTGCAGACATAGTACAGGAGATGACAAGAGACTGCAGACATAGTACAGGAGATGATCAGAGACTGCAGACATACTGCAGGAGATGGTCAGAGACGGCAGACATAGTACAGGAGATGATCAGAGACTGCAGACATACTACAGGAGATGATCAGATACTGCAGGCACAGTACAGGAGATGATCAGATACTGCAGACATACTACAGGAGATGGTCAGAGACTGCAAACATAGTACAGGAGATGATCAGAGACTGCAGACATACTACAGGAGATGATCAGATACTGCAGGCATAGTACAGGAGATGATCAGATACTGCAGACATACTACAGGAGATGGTCAGAGACTGCAAACATAGTACAGGAGATGGTCAGAGACTGCAAACATAGTACAGGAGATGGTCAGAGACTGCAGACATACTGCAGGAGATAAGAGACTGCAAGCATGTTACAAGTGTGTCCTTGTGGTGATTGGTACTCTTCCAGTTTGTAAAAATGCTAGCCACCACACTGTGTGTGAAAATGGCCTTATAAGATTTACAAGCATTTCAGCATCGGGACAGGGACACACGAGGGGGCAAGGAATAACTTGAGGGGGGAGGGGCAGTTGCCCCCCTCTAGCAATGTCACTGGTGAACACACAGAGGCTAGCTGGGGGGTGGGAGAGTCACTGCTATCAGGAGCCAGGTCTGCCTTCACTTATCATGCCAAGCAGGAGACTTGAGCTCAGCCTGGATATCTTCCCGGAGGGGCCTGAGATGGCTGCTGTTGGGGTGTGTTATGGAGGTGCTATGTGAATTTTTAGGGGTGCTCTGGCTCTGCCCTTCTCATGCGCCTAGATGAATGATGAGCACTGTGTCTGCTGTGCCTCCTGGGATATGTGGCAGGGCCTTACTTCTTCATTCTCAGAGTAAGAGGGGGAGAGGACCTATTGGCTCATCATTGGGAGGCCAGGGGGGCTGAAACTGGAAGAGCTGGCAGGCTTCTCAATGATGTCAGAAATGGGGTCCAAGCAGTGGCAGGGCATGAGAAGATTCTAGCGGGACAAGGCTGGATGGGTGAGTATCTGAAATGTGTAGATACCACCTCCCTGTAAGTGGGGGTAAAAGAATAAAAAATGGGGAGGGGATGCAGTTCCACTTTAACACTGTGGCAATGCAGGGCATTTAATAATGGCCCAATGACCATTATCAATGGCTGAGCAACTGTTTCAGCAGAGCAAGCAAATTCTAACTTTGGAAAGTTTGGCACTGCCCCCATTCCAACGAACAATGCAATATGGGCCCTTAACAAAGTCTTAAGAAGAGACAAAGCAGTAATATATTCTTAGAGTGTTACTAAACCCAGGACCCTACATTCACTATAGCTAGTCTCGCATAGTACACATAAGATGGAAATGCAATTACTTTATTATTTTAGTAAATATACTGTATATGGCTAAATACTTTTTCTCATCAGCAGTTAGAACAGTCTTGTGACTTCTATCAGTGTCCAGCAGAGTACTGGTGACAGTTTGTAGGAGAAGTTTTCATTCTCCCGATTGTTTTATGAGGCTGCATAACCCCTGACCCTCTGTCTGGACAGTGCTAATTGGCCCTGTACTAATCCAATGCAATCTCCAAAAAAAAAAAAAAACCTCTCTAGCAATACACACCAAACTGAGCATGTTCAGCTTGCCTCCACGGCTCAGCATATGGACTGGGGACAGTAGAAGAAGGGGAGGATCAGAGAAGCCAGGATCAAACATCCTTTTTACACAATGCGGAAGATTACCCCCTTAGGTTCCACAGTGAGTGTAACAAGCATGCTTTACTGCATATACAGACTGATTTTACTGTTGTGGGCTTAGTAACACTTTAAGCCATGTCATTGCCTGGTGTTCATTTGTAATGTTAGTTTTAGAATAATAGGTACTAACAGGTAATGGTGTTACTATACATGTACAGAATAAATAATACAGTGTATGAGTGCATGTCTGCTTTTTGAAATAGAAATACTTTTTTAGGAACATATGAGCTGAAAAAGCTCATGCTGATAAAATTATGATTGCTATTCCAAAGCCCTGCCATCTATTTTTGCACCACCTTCCTAATTAATTTCAACTTTTCAATTTCTCAGATTGTACTGCTCACATTAACTTCACTGTAGATTAAATAAATCATGAGAACCAGCGAGAACTTTTTTGGAATATCTTTATAACCTTTGTTATATTTCCACCTTTTAATGTATGAAATATAATTATACATACAACCAGGTTAAAAGTCTTTGAAGAATAACAGGTATTACTCTCGCCCCGTTCCATCCTCTGTAAAGTAAAAACAGCCTTCTGTAGGGAGAATAAGTTTGGGGTAGCAACCTGCTGAATTCCCAAAAATTTATATTTTTTTCCTTTCCAAGACAACTGAATTAAGATGTTCTACAACACAATTTTTACAAGTTTTAGGAAGGCATAGACTGCAATTATCTTGAATCTCAATCGAAAAGGGGGAAATGTTTGCACTCAGTCCTTCAGCTAGAACCGTCACAGACATCCTTAGGGCTCATGTACACTGCAGCTCCTAAACTGACGTTCAGGAGCTGTTCAGCGTTTTTTTCAGCAGCCCCTGAACTCTCCTTTATGTTTTCCTATGTGTCCATGTACACAAAGTCGATTACAGGCAGTTGAGTTTACAGTCATTTTTTTGAACGCACCAAACTTGCGTTCAGGAGTATAATTTACAGGCGTTTCAAACGGCAAACGCTTGTAAACGCGGTTAACTGTGTTTGTGTTTAGAAGCATTTTTTAACTGTTCCATGTCCAGATGCTGTTCAGAGCCTTTTTTCATCATCAGAAATGCACGCAAAGCATTTTCTATGTGTTCAAATGGACCCGGTACACCAGAGCAGTCAGTTCCAGGTTTTGCGTGAAGGAAAAAATGGTAGAATGTGCTGCATTATGCTCATGATGGGATCCATAGTGAATACAACCAGAAAAGACAGGTCATCTCCACACATACTGCTCTCTCTGCTTCTGCTCTCTCTATTTCTCTCAAAATGTCTAAAATAGGTTATCTTTTAAAAATGCTTCTAAACGCAAACACACATAAACACGGTATGCAAACGGAGCTAAACTGACATTTTTTAGCCTACGTATTCCATCGTTCAGAAGACTTTTCCAAACACCCCATGTACATGATCCTTTACATGTAAGTAAAGTGTATGCATACTGTAAATGCCAACATTTTATTCTTGCCTTTTTTCCTTTTTTGCATTCAATCTAGATCAAATATAAGGTAACATTTAGTGACATATCCTTTCACTTTAAAGTACACAAGAGGACATTTCTGCTAAAGTTTTAGTTTGCTTTTCTGATGTAAAAAAAAAATTGTGATTTTTCTCCAAACAAATTAAGATAAAAGGGTAAAAAAAGCAATATTACTGCTATGTTACTCTTCCTTGCTCTGCTCCTTTGCCTTGTCAGCCAAATAAGTCTGTGGAATACAGATTTTACTTTTGAGATTCAAGCCTTACTTGCTATAGAGTGAATATTTTTTTAGGTAGAAATAGTAGTGTAATTAAGCTATATCTGCCAATCCTACATGAAATAGGATGTATTAAGTGAAGCTAATTTGTACGTGTAGCAAAAAACACTCATAACACTCAATTATGCATTTTAGACAGATATTTTATGATGTGATGAGTTGAAGGTAACCAAAAAGCAAAAGCAGTATGAAGCACAGTACAGCCTTCTTAAAACAGATGATATCTGGATGTTGGGTATCATCAGTGAAGGTATGGCTTCTATGAAGCAGGGAATGGGGACCAACAGGACAGTATACCCTGACCAGTTTTCATACTGGTTTCATACCACTCAATTATGCATTTTAGACAGATATTTTATGATGTGATGAGTTGAAGGTAACCAAAAATCAAAAGCAGTATGAAGCACAGTACAGCCTTCTTAAAACAGATGATATCTGGATGTTGGGTTTCATCAGTGCAAACTATGCTATGGCTTCTATGAAGATGAAGCAAAGAATGGGGACCAACAGGCCAGTATACCCTGACCAGTTTTGGTGAGGTGGACTTAAAGCAATCAAAAAGTCCTGCACTAAACCTGTACAAAGCACTCCAGAGCATTCTGGGATAAAACTAGCCCCCACTCCCCCCCGCACACACACACCAAAGGATACTGTAGTTAAAGTGTAACTAAGGGCAACACTTTTTCTTTGTTTTGGATAGAGAAAGTGAAGTTTATAACCCCTATCCTATTTTTTTGTCTGTGTTCCATTAGGGAGATTTCATTCCACTTCCTGTCCATGCATGCTGCATGAAGAAATTACTATGCTAGCCAAGATTTTCTCATGTATATTATCAGTAAGGCACAGTACTGTGCAAAAGTTTTAGGCAGATGTGAAAAAATGCTGTACATGCTTTCAAAAATAAAAGTGTTAATAGTTTTTTATCAGTTAACAAAATGGAAAGTAAATGAACAGAAGAGAAATCCAAATCAAATCAATATTTTGCATGACTCCCTTTTTCCTTCAAACCAGCATTCATTTTTCTAGGTACACTTGCACATCTTCTAGGTACACTTGCACACAGTTTTTAAAAGAACTCTGCAGGTAGGTTGTTCCAAACATCTTGAAGAACTAACCACAGACCTTCTGTGGATGTAGACTGCCTCAAATCCCTCTGTCTCTTCATGTAATCTCAGACAGACTTAATGATGTTGAGATCAGGGCTCTGTGAGAGCAAAACCATCACTTCCAGGACTCCTTGCCTTTCATTACATTGAAGACTGTTCTTAATGACATTGGCTGTATAATGTAAATGGGTATACGAGCGCTAGGGATTTCAATTTTAAGCAGCTGGCATAAAGGCAAAACCTCTGAACATTCTCATAAAACTAATCAATAAATGCAGCGCTATAAAATTTATGTTTGGGGTTATTGTTCTGCTGCAGAATACGTTTGGGGCCAATAAAATGCTTCCCTGATGGTATGGCATGATAAATAAGTATCTGCCTTTATTTCTCAGCATTGAGGACACCATTGACCCTGACCAAATATCCAACTCCTTTTGCAGAAATGCAACCCCAAACTTACAAGGAACCTGCACCATGCTTCACTGCAGACATCATTATTGTATCGCTGTCCAGCCCTTCAGCGAACAAACTGCCTCCTGCTACAGCCAAATATTTCAAATTTTGACTCATCGGTTCAGAGCACCTGCTGTCATTTTTCTGCACCCCAGTTACTATGATTTCATGCAAGGTTGAGTCTCCTAGCCTTGTTTCCATGTCAAAGGTCTGGCTTTTTGGCTACAATTCCTCCATGAAGACCATTTCTAACCAGTCTTCTTCAGGCAGTAGATGGGTGTGTCTGGGTCCCACTGATTTCGACCAGTTCTGTGCTGATGGCTCTGCTGGACATCTTCCCATGTTTTGACATGTAAGCATAATGCGTCTTTCATCTGCTGTGGTACGTTTCCTTGGCCAACCACTGCGACTACAGTCCTCAACGTTTCCCATTTCTTTGTGCTTCTTCAAAAGAGCTTGATGAATTGAATTGATGCTGGTTTTAGGCCAAAAGGTAGTCACTCCAAATATTAGTTTAATATAGATGTTTAATCTGTTTGCTCACCTTTGTAAATTGATAAAAATAAACTATTCAAATATACAGTATATTTTTGAAAGCATTCTTACTTAACAGCATTTCTCCACACCTGCCTATAACTTTTGCAAAGTACTGTACATTGGGGTGTTGTTAAAACAGAAAGCATGCACTGGTGGACTGCTGTAGAATCTAAGCAGTGTGTGGTATTCATCTTTGTCCCTCAAAAGAAAAGGCAGATTTGGGTGTGATATGCAATACACAGCCTTCAAAGCTTGTTAGCTACCATTAGTACTTACATATACAGTCACTGGCCACTTTATAAGGTACACCTGTTCAATTGCTTGGTAACACAAACTGCTAATCAGCCAATCACATGGCAGCAACTTAATGCATTTAGGCATGTAGACGTGGTGAAGATGAAGAAAAGGGATTTAAGTGACTTTGAATGTCGCATGGTTGTTGATGCTAGATGGGCTGGTCTGATCAAAAACTGCTGATCTACTGGGATTTTCGTGCACAACCATCCCTACGGTTTACAGAGAATGGTCCAAAAAAAAGAAAATATCCAGTGAGCGGCAGTTGTGTGGATGAAATTGCCTTATTGATGTCAGGGGAGAATGAATGGGCAGACTGGTTGCTGAGATATTCAGATGGTGGGGTCAGAATTTGGGGCAAACAACATGAAAGCATGGATCCATCCTGCCTTGTATCAATGGTTCAGGCTGGTGGTGGTGTAATGGTGTGGGGGGATATTTTCTTGGCACTAGCAAGGTGTACCTAATAAAGTGGGCGGTGAGTGTATGTTGCTCCTCTGTAGATCTGAAAGACATATGAAAAAAACATTAAGGTTAAAGTACTGTGGAGCAAAGGGAACTAAAAATCCTAGCGGTAATATGTAAACTGGTGTGCAAACTGCACAGGCAACATTAGCAGCCATTATAATATTGTAAATAAATAATCTTGTCATTCATATTGCGTAGGATGTAAAATGGACAATCCAGCAAGAGGTATGCACTTTTGTCACATCGGTACCTCCTAAATTAACAAATAAAATATACTCTGACAACAAAATGCTAGCAATTCATAAAATATATTTCAGATGGGTGATTGTAGGGGTGGTAAATGTTTTAATGCTAAACACTTTTTTGTTTATCTGTCACTTTAGGAAATAACTGTCAAGCACACAATTTAATCCACATGTATATTGAAATTAAACAGATATTATTTTTAAATAATGTTATATGCAATTAACTGGATTTTTATTCTATAACCATTGAATATTTGCTAATATTTTGAATTAAGCTAAGATGGTTTTTATTTACCAAAAGCAAGCTTTGCAAGTGAAACTTCACTTTGCAAGGGAATTATCCCCAGAGCTTTGTGAATGTGGTGAGATTTCACTCTGCAAAGAAATCCCAATCATGTGCAAGGAAAATAAAAAAAAAACACTTTTACTTGCACATGGTTGGATGATGAAAGCCAGCAGAGCTTCTCCTCAATCACTAAGTTCTGGGAAAAATTCTCTTCAAAAGGGAAACTAGCCTTGCAAAGTGAACAGTCTAGTAAATCAATTCCACAGTATCAATTGGTAATGCATTCACCTTGTAAAACAACCCATTCCATTTAAAATAGAAATGAAAGGCAAACATTTGTGTACACATATAAAAACATTGTAAATACCTTTTTCCCCCTTTTTAGTGATCACATACCCTCTGTTCTCAGCTGCATAAGGTGCTCAGAGAGCTAGGCGAGGAGAAACATAAGTACATTCATCTTTCCAGTGAATGGCTGTGCAGTGGGGACGTGTCAGCACAAGCCTAGTCATTGGAGGAGAGCAGGCTGAGCACTCAGCACAGCTAGAAAACTGACCATGCTGTGCTCCCATGCCTAGTATGGTCAGTTTTTAATAGTAAAGCAGGACTGGCAGGAACACAATGGATTTCACACAAAGGAAGCAGTACAAAGAGAACAGGATAGTTTTTCATATAAGTACATGGTACAGAAGGCACATATCAGAAATATGAAATGTTGGGTTTACATATTCTTTCCAATGGCTATCTTTAGAGAGTCTCCAGAGGGAACACAAACCTTCCTAGTGCTTCCATCTGATGAAAGTTTGGTCCTTGTGGTTTTCTTGCTGCAGCTTCACCCACTACTCCCTATGCTAAATATGCTCACAGCTTTTTCGAAGTGAATCATTCCATTCACCTATGGTAACACCGTCCAGGTTGGTCAGATAGCTTTGTTATATAAAGGCTGAGTAACGGCCTGGGGATGAGTCAGTCTGGGAGTGAGGCAGTGAGGTTACCTCAGGATAGGAGGCTCAATAGGTCAGGGCTTCTGGTGCCCTCCCATCTCTCCAGAAACCTGAGAGCTTTCAAGGGGAGGGGTGGAAAGGGGAGGGGGCTTAGATCTGCATGTTTGAGGGACCCTGGCCAATCCTCCAGAAGGAGGCTGGGCATTGTGACCAAGGCAACCCTCAAATGTGGCAGAGCTTGGAGAAAAGTTTGCAGTGTTGGGCGGAAGATGGATTGAGGAAGGCTGGAGGGTGCAGCATGGGAGGGGGCCCCCCTACAGGCAGGTCACTGGAAAAGAGGATCTCCACTGTGTCAACATCTCCCAGGGAGGACAGCCTGTGTAGCAGGGAGGGAACCAGCCCAGTGTAAGGCCTGAAGGCAGCCACCAACCCACCAAGCTAACAGGAGAGGACAGTGTGAGTACTCTTATACCCCCTGGGCCAGATAAGGGAAGAGGGCTGTTTCTAAATTAACAGTTCTTGGGCCCCCTTGCCCAGGAAATACCCTCAGTGCAGCTGGGTGAAGAGGAGTAATCATCTGGGGTCTGAGGAGATACACTAGGTAGAGTCTTTGGGGAGAGAAACTGTTGCTTTTCACATTTTTTGTACATACAGGTGAAACTAAAAAAATTAGATTATCTTAAAAAGTTCATTTATTTCAGTAATGCAACTTAAAAGGTGAAACTAATATATGACATAGACTCATTACGTGCAAAGCAAGATAGTTCAAGCTGTGATTTGTTATAATTGTGAGGATTATGGCTTACAGCTCATGAAAACCCCAAATCCACAATCTCAGAAAATAAGAATATTGTGAAAAGGTGCAATATTCTAGGCTCAAAGTGTCCCACTCTAATCAGCTAATTAAGCTATAACACCTGCAAAGGGTTCCTGAGCCTTTAAATGGTCTCTCAGTCTGGTTCAGTAGGAATCACAATCATGGGAAAGACTGCTGACCTGACAGTTGTGCAGAAAACCATCATTGACACCCTCCATAAGGAGGGAAAGCCTCAAAAGGTAATTGCAAAAGAAGTTGGATGTTCCCAAAGTGCTGTATCAAAGCACATTAATAGAAAGTTATGTAGAAGGGAAAAGTGTGGAAGAAAAAGGTGCAAAAGCAGCAGGGATGACCGCAGCCTGGATAGGATTGTCAGGAAAAGGCCATTCAAAAGTATTGGGGACTTTCACAAGGAGTGGACTGAGGCTGGAGTCAGTGCATCAAGAGCCACCACACACGGACGGATCCTGGACATGGGCTTCAAATGTCATATTTCTCGTCAAGCCGCTCCTGAACAACAAACAACGTCAGAAGCGTTTTACCTGGGCTAAAGAAAACAGACCTGGTCTGTTGCTCAGTGGTCCAAAGTCCTCTTTTCTGATGAGAGCAACTTTTGCATCTCATTTGGAAACCAAGGACCCAGAGTATGGAGGAAGAATGGAGAGACACACACTGCAAGATGCTTGAAATCCAGTGTGAAGTTTCCACAGTCTGTATTGATTTGGGGAGCCATGTCATCTGCTGGTGTTGGTTCACTGTGCTTCATTAAGTCCAGGATCAACGCAGACGTCTACCAGGAGATTTTGGAGCACTTCATGCTTCCTTCCGCAGACAAGCTTTATGGGGATGCTGACTTCATTTTCCAGCAGGACTTGGCACCTGCCCACACTGCCAAAAGCACTAAAACCTGGTTCGATGACCGTGGGATTACTGTGCTTGATTGGCCAGCAAAGTCGCCTGACCTGAACCCCATAGAGAATCTATGGGGCATTGCCAAGAGAAAGATGAGAGACATGAGACCGAACAATGCAGAAGAGCTAAAGGCCGCTATTCAAGCACCCTGGTCTTCCATAACACCTCAGCAGTGCCACAGGCTGATAGCTTCCATTGCACGCCGCATTGAGGCAGTAATTGCTGCAAGTGGGGCCCAAACCAAGTTGCATGTAATATTCTATTTTTCTCACATTGTGGATTTGGGGATTTCATGAGCTGTAAGCCATAATCATCACAATTATGACAAATCACAGCTTGAGCTATCTTGCTTTGCATGTAATGAGTCTATCTCATATATTAGTTTCACCTTTTAAGTTGCATTATTGAAATAAATGAACTTTTTGCACGATATTCAAATTTTTTGAGTTTCACCTGTAGTTGCTAAGAAGTTTGTCCTCAAATTCCTTGGGCATCCCATACACCCCTAGACCCCATCCAAGTTCTTAACCCCTTAATAAAATCACAAAACCAAGCTCATGGACTGTTCTTTGACTCCAGTCTTCAAAGTGTGGAAAATGCATGTTGCCTGGCTGTGCAGAGCACAGGGGGGCCCATTCAAAATCCAGCGGCTTCTAAGGGGGTAGTTCTACTGAAACATACATTGTCAGTGATACCTCTACAATCTGCTCCATCAGATGTTTTAAATGCACTCTTTCTGTTCTCAAAACATTTTGATTTCATTTGTTTAGCCTGGGCCTTCTTTCTGTCCATATGAGCAGGCCCTTGTGGCTCAAAATATTCCTTTTGGCCACTAACATAAGCAGACAATATGCACCATAACAATAGATGAAATGTCTTTAAAGGAGAAATATGGCCAAAACCTTTTTTGGCTATACTTCTATGGATCACAGAGTGTAGTTCATCCTCAGTTCGACGTCACACAGCTCCGGAAAGATCTTGGCTTTACAGTCAGGGTCCACCCAGATGCCTGGATCAGCAGCTGGCTCAGCCTCTCAGTGAGGTGCTGAGGACCTGAGCTAGCCGCATCTGCCTCCTCCACACCCCAGAACCCAGTAAGTGCGGGGGGGGGGGGGGGGGGTTGAGAGCAGAGAGCTGGTGGTGACTAACAGTCATTGGCTCTCTGTTCACTAAAGAATGAGAAGCAAGTGATCACAGGCCTTTGATTGCTCAGTTCTCAGTCTTAGAAGCAGCAGGGGACAGGTGCAGAATTGGACCCATGCTGCATCCACCTAGGTGAGTATTATTTCTTTTTTTTTTTTGTAAGAACCCCATACTTCTCTTTAAATGTATGGGCTGTGTTTGACAGCCTGGCTCTAGATCCCTTATGAAATGTGGGATGCAAGATGGCAGCGCCTAATCAGAATAACTGGGATAGACTGGAGCAGACGTTTTGCTCTTCAAGTTGGTGAGTTGTTTATAAATTAATTGTTCAAATGGCAGTTTATGTAAGCAATGCAAAAAAATGGATTGTTTGGAATAGTGCTTTATTCACATCTCCTTTCTATTGACCACACACAGTTTTATTTTTTTATCCAACTGACATGTGATTTGATTAAAACTATGGAATCAGCAAAAAAAGCAAAAAGCCATAACTCTCCTTCTGATTGATTTAGACTCAATTTTGATTGGATTTGGTTAAACTGAGTCCGCTGGCCAGGGTGAAAAATGTTCAAAAGTTTTGCCTCACTTGCCAGCACTGTAATGGTTTGTTCATGAATACGATCATTTTTCAATTCATCAGATTATAATACTACATGGTGGAAACAGAAATGTGATTAATAACTTACAATCATACATTATGATCTTATCTGAACTATTTTAAGATATTAATAGAGATGGTTCGAACATCTTACTATTTTTCCTGTTATCTCCACCAACCAAGGTCCCTGAAGGCAACTAAGCATGATCCAATTTTACTGTTAGCTTTGTCACTTTTCAGCTTGATTCCCCAGTCAGAAGAGAGCTGTACAATTCACCAGTCCTACAAAAGCACAACGGCTGTTACGAGAGGTTCAGTGTAAGGTCCAATTATGTGCTATTTGCTACAAGCTGTGCTAATCAGTACTAAACCATGGAGATTCCAATGTATTGTAACACACTTCTCTGGTGGAGGTTGGATGGAAAGGTGGAAACACAAACTAGTTACGCTGAATCCTTCCCTATTTTGCTCAATTTGCAATTACTTGTCTTGATTTGATGAAAGCTGAAATCTGATTGCTTGTTGTAGGCATCTACATATAGCTACTCTTCACTGCATAATGTCTTATAAAACAAGTTTTTCTGTGTTAAAGGAAACCTGTATTAACATAGTTGCTTGTCTCTCTCTGGTTTTTAAGAAATCATTGACACAGAACAATCATACAAAATAGAAACAATGAAGTCAAAACTTCTGTCTTTTATACTTGCTCCAGGTCAGTGCTTCAAATAAACCTGAAGCCAATGGATTGGCATGACAGCATATACATAAGAAAAGTTCAGTGATTACTGTAGGGAATAGGTTTATTTCACATAAAGTGCCTGTATTATTTCTTCCTAGTATCTGACCTAAAATAAATTCCCATAAGGCGTTACTGCTATGTAAAAAATTTTTAGTTTCTACATTGACTAAGGTTTTCTGCATTGACTAAGGAAATAACAGAAAGGAGATGACTCAAGTGTGCTTCACACACTGAAATGCATTTCTTTTATTAAATAGTTTCTAAAAAAAGTGTTAAACGTGTTAAACAGTTCTTCCTTATTTAAGGTAAGGGTTGTTTAGCATATTACAGCTGCTAGCTTAAAGCAAAAATACACTGCATCTGAGCACCACAAGCCAAAAACACTATTTAATTCATGTTTAATATTCAAAGCAAACTCCCCTATCCATCCATGTCTCCATGCTTTATTTTCCTGAGAAATCATTTTAAAAAACACCTTCTAGCATTTCTTGGTGTGGCCATCAAGAGTAAGGGCAGATAATTCATGTAGCATTTACTTCCTGGAATCCATCTGCCCTTAGCTTAGGCATGCAGACAACAGGGTGCACTTAGCTGGGAAACCCCACCTCCCCTCCTGTAGACTCCTGGGATGTATGACATAATTTGCCTAGCCCAGGAAACCAGGAAGTAATGGAAGAATAGTATAAAAAATATATTTACTAATGCTAGCTAATGCTAGCAGCATGAAGATTAAAACAGAGATAATGAAATTCAATTATATTACCCTAAATAGGAGTTAAAGGCGAATACCCCAAAAATGGTATGGATGGACTATCTTGATACCCATTCACAACAAAATAATATAAAGAATGGTATATTTTATTGATACAAAAAATTATTTAAAATGTATCAAACATGTTTATGAATTCATATTGAAAACCAATCCAAACCAAAAAAATAAATTGGTAAAAAAAAAACTAATTATAAAGAACCATATACTAACCTTAAAACAATACTATAGTAGTTAAGACAGGAGGGAGTTAAAGATATCATTGTTGAAGACTAACATCATGTCAGGACCCAAGCCACATAAAGACAATAATCAAGGTATTAGGAGATATCCATCTCAACTAATGCAATATTAAGTGAGGCTACATGGACATAGACCTACAAAAGTAATAAAGATTACAGCCCCCAAAAATCAGGCTGCAAAATTGCTAGTAATTCAAGGTAAATATAAAGGGGTTCCTATAGCATAAAATACTCCATATTCAATCAGGCTCAATATTAATATCCAAAGCCTCATATGTATAAGATTCATTGGGGCCAAATACCAGTGGATAAAGCATCAACAAACTATCATCTACCTTAGATGGATCTGGCTAAACATCCCCTCCTGGCAGCATCCGCAATAGGGGGCCAAACAAGCCCACTATATATACCCCCAATCCGGCATGTGCATGCACATCAGCCATTGCTGGTGTCTGATATCACTGGACTAGATCCACTCATGCATGAACACTTGCGCATGTGCAGTAACCAAACCACGGCCAATCATGGCAGACACGTGACCACTGCAGGGAAGCATAAGGGCAATACCCAGTGGCCGAACAGCAATGAGTCCACAAAGTCAACAATGAACAACATACAGAATTGTATTGATTCATAACCAAATGTACAACCTCATAAAAAAAAAATATCCCCACACCAAACCCAAATTATCAATGATACACAGTTGAACCATATACAGCAAAGGACAACTGGTATAACCAGCACAGAACATCATATTTACAACCAAGATAACATATTACAAAACATGATGCCATTAAATAAGTAGCACATCACAATAAAGGTTTGTAAGTTAATACTTCATTAAGACCAAGAGGGGTGGTGGTGTTAAGTCTCTCTATCCACAGGGTTTCCCACTGTAGAATTAGACCATCCCAAACGCCACCTCATGGGTTTTTTTAGGAATCACCTCCAAAACCATGAACTTGAACACTGTACAGTAAAATCTATTAAATAAACCTATCCTACAGTAGTAGGTTTGCCATTTGATGAATAATATAGGTGATCACCTATACAATGGCAAAGTTTTCTAATAGTTTTGCCAATATAAAATGCATGGCAAATACAATGTTTGGCCCCCTATTGCGGATAAATTACCCTTTTGGTTCCACAATCCACAAAGGTAAGCGGTGAAAATAATTCACCATTATGAAGTTTAATTTTAGTTCCTTCTCGGATCCAGGGGCATCGTGGACATTGGCCACAAAGTGCCCACGGGGCCAATTGAAATTCGTGGCTCATATGAGTAATGGCTACTAGTCAGACGATCCTTCAAGGAAGTAGCATGATGAAAAACCAATTTGGGGCTAGATCATATTTCCTAAGGATATAGTGGTCTGTGAGGAGGTGCCAATGGTTAGAGTTAATAGTACTATGCTGACTATGGTGAGCAGAAAATGTAGTCACTATTTTAACTGTATTCTGTTCTGTCCTATGGGGTGGATCATATAGCAAAGTGGTTCTTTCGTGTCTCCTGGCTTTATTAAAGGCTTTCTGTGAGTAGTCTGTGAGTAGCCTCTTGGCAAGAGACGTCCACATACAGCAGCTGCCTGTTGATAAAAATCACTCTCACTTGTGCAATTTCTGCGCAGTCTCAAGTACTGCACATAAGGATTGCTACAAATGAGAGGTTGAGGATGTGCTCTAGAGGCGTGTAAAAGCGTGTTATCCGTTGTGAGTTTGCGATAAAGATTGGTACTCAATTGCCCATTCGGACAAATTTGAATCAACGGATCTAAAAAAGGAATTTCACAGGCATCGCAAGTATATGTGAATTGCAAACGATAGTCATTGCAATTCAACAGTCCAACAAATTCCACTAATGAGTCATGTGGGCCTGGATCATCGATAAATCTGTTCCAACAGAGAATACAGTTAAGAAGAGGTGAGTATATCTCCTCTGCAAACACACTTCTCTCCCACCACCCCAAAAAAAGGTTTGGTGTGAATAACAAGTGGCCATAGCTACGCCTTGAACTTGTAAATATAATTGATCCAAAAATACTAAAATTTTACCCTAAAATAAAACTGTATTCTCACTTATAATTATTCTTATGTTTTTGTCCCAACAACCCCTGAAAAAATGCAAAAATATGTTTAGCAAAGAACAGTTCTGCTTCTAGCAAGTCTGCCTGCAGCCTCCTAGCTTTACTTCCCACTATACAGGGAAAGATTTGTTGTTTCAGGTCAATGCAGGGCAGGTCTCCTGTCTCCAAACAGCATCCTCTAGTGGTGGGTGGTTGACAATTCTCACCCACTGTACTGTATCTATGGAGGAGCAGTGGTAACACTAGGACAGGAAGTCTGTTAAGACTACAGAATGCCACCTGCTCTACTCATCTCCACAACATGGAGATTAGACTACAGAGGTGAACTATGCAGGGCTAATAATGCTTGAGATAACATTGGACAGTGTGCAAGGAACTGATATGGTCCCCGTAGAAATGATGATGAAAAAAATGAACAGGTATTTTTGCATGAGAAAACCTTAATCTTTCTGTATAACTCAAATTAACTCTCAGCTTAAATCAGCTAAATTCCAGTGCATCAAAGCAAAACTTTCAGGCTCTTGCGGATTTGCTAGGACAGTCAACAGTCACGCTTTTTGTTAAGCTGTCCCACCATGGAAATGTCCTGGGCTGCATCACAGAAATCAGAGCTGCCGGAGGATTGAACTTACTAAATAAAAGCCCCCATCACTGTTCTGACCACCCCCCTTCCTGTACTGGAAATTCCACCAGCACAGGCCCGCCTCCGTATGCCCTCCCTTCCTTCCCCTCCTTCTGGCTGCAGTTACTGCTGGGGTGGGAGATAAGCGTTAGGATGAAAGGTGAGGGCTGGTAAACATGTTCACCAGCCCCTTCCTGAATGAACACATTGAGTGACTAGTACCAATCACTCCTGTGTTCATTCATCACTGAAACATAGTAAATTATGTTTACTATGCATCAGTTTGAGACTGAATAAGAACCTCTGTACAGAGGTTTCTATTCATCTGCAGTGCAGCTGAGGTTGCAGAGAAAGAACCAGAGGACTCTCTGTTAAGATCTCTATCTCATCAAAGACCCACAACAGTAAACAATTAAAAGTATCAGCTACAAAAAATTATAAAAAATAATTTAGGTAAAGTTGTAAAAAAAAAATAGTAAGGTCTCATTTACATAGAGCGTACTGCATGTTCACCCACATGAGAATGCACAGGTGTTCTGTGTATCCCCATGGAGACAGTTTCATTAATGTCAGTCCCATTGATGACACATCAGTTGCTTCCAAGTTGACATCCATGTGGGTGCATGTGCATGTCCCCAAACTCATGCGGTCTGCTTTTGGTGCCATGCCCCTGCAACCACACGGATGTCAGATTGGGAGCATTAGCTATGCCCATGCAGACCCTGCGTCCCAAATGACATCAATGAGACTGCCTGCACAGCAATGCAGAGAACACCTGTGCATCCCTGTATGGGTAAAGGTGGCCCTCCATGGGTGTACGCTTTGTAATGTCCAATGTGAAAAATACCTTAGTAGGATTTTAGCAGGAATTTTGTAAGTTATGTTGTGTTTGTGTCCGCTAATAATGATTTTAGAGCATTTTTAGCAAAAATAGTGATTTGATAAATATTTGCACAACTATTCTAGGTTCTGAGTCTGTAGCACCTTTTTTATTCTACAGGTCATGTTCTTTCAGAAAATGTATGGTTTGGGGTTTGTAAATAAACTAAAAACCTCTGAAAGCTGTAAGTGAAAAATGATGACCTCCAGATGTTTAGAGTCATTTTGCTTATTTATTTTGTGTACCTTTTAATTTTCATTGTTTTACAAAAAAGTGCATTCTAAAATGTACAAATATGTGTTATTTATTAGCGCACCAGAACAAGTAGAGCTGTCACAGCAACTTCCTTGTGTCTCTGTACTATAGACTGCTTCCCCCCCCTGTACTTTTCCCTCCTAACTTCCTAGCACTGTACCCTGCTGCCCCCCTGTACTTTTCCCTCCTGCCCCTCAGCACTATGCCCTGATGCCTTTCTGTACTTTTCCCTCCTGGCTCCCCCATTACTGTGCCCTGACGCTCTCTTGTAATTTGTTGTCTTGACCCCCCCCCCCAGTACTGTGCCTTGCTGACTGCCTGTACTTTGCCCTGTTGACTCCCCAGTACTGGGCCCTGGTGCCAACCCTGTATTTTGTTCTCCTGACCTCCTGGAATTGTGCCCTGCTTCCCCCCTGTAATTTTCCCTCCCGACCCGCACCTGAAGTGTGCCCTGCTGCTCCCCTGACACTCTAGTACTGTGCCCTGGTGCCCCCCTATACTTTTCCCTCCTGACCCCCCCCCCCCTCGGAACTGTGCTCTGCTCCCCCCTCTGTAATTTGCCCTTCAGACCATCCACTACTGTGCCCTGGTGCCCCCTGTACTTTGCCCTACTAACCCCCAGAACTGTGCCCTGCTGCCCCCCTGTACTTTGCCCTCCTGACCCCCCCTTTACTGTGTCCTGATGCCCCCATGAAAAATACCTTTTTGGCTGTGTTTCTGTCTTTTTTATGAGAACTCGTCCTCTATATACAGTATTTAAAAATTTTAAAAAATAAGTTGTTACATACAGTATGAAAACATAAATTGTCAGTGCTATATATATAGGCCTGTAATAAAGAAATTAATTGGGTAACAGCATACTTTTTGTAGAACCAGGCCAATTTTAGATGAATGCCCCACCCCTAATTAAATGCATTCTACACCCACAATGGCTTGCCAGACACACAGCAAAAAAAGATATCCCTGGAAGCTTTATTGAAATGTTGGCAACTATGCCCTTGTTGTCTGTGGGGAAGCAATGATCACTCTGCAGAAGTCCAACATGCCCCTTGTTGAGTCAAAGTACTCCAATCAGCGAGCCGTATGAGCTTTGCTAATAGCACGGCTGTAGATCTGACGCTTAAAAAATCACCAGAATTCAACTGATAACTGTTTCTGTTCCTTGATTCTCTAGAGGTGAAGCTGGCTTTCTTCAGTAGTTCATATCCTTTATTTCTTTTAAATTTGCTTCACTAGACCAAAGTCACTTTAATGTCTTCAAGTTTTCTCTTTGATAAATTGCCCCAAGAACCTTGATCACAATGAAATGTTAGTGAAGCAAATTGCTTTAATACTTTTCAGCTTGAAAAATAAGCCCCCTTATTACACGTAGATAGCTTCAATTATAAAGGCTCAGAAATACTTTTCTTTCCATTCAGAGTTCCTTCTAAATGTACCATGTAAAGGTCACTAGTTACAAAAAAACCTAAGATAATTTGAATGTGCAGGGCCTACTTATTGCAGAAAAGAAAGTGCGAAACAAGAGTATAGTTATTGATCAAAATGGCCGACCTGATTCCTGATTGATTACAGATTAAAAAGTCAGAGGTGATTAGTCACTAGGGGGTAACCGCTGCCTTTTTCTTTGCATTCTTTTTGCTTTTCAGGTTATATAAACAAACTCCTTAAAAAGTCAGAATATATTTAGCTTCCAAGTCTGTATTTTATCTCTCAAAGTATATTTTTATTCAGAACGAAAGCTTTTTAATTCCCATAGCTAATGTGTCTGTATTCAACAAATTAATGTAATTACATACTTGTCTCTACATAAACTTTGGTAGCAGAATCTTTTCCTATTGTGTTGGTGATGGGAATACAGTGTCAGGCTGTGAATCAGTACACAATACATTTTTCATGAGTAGCTGTAATTAGAAGCTTGGGAAAGATTATGCTTGTGTATGGAATGTATTAGTTCATTACAGGTTCTCCAGCCTTCACTTTGAAGAACATCATCCTTTGCATGTCATGTTGTTGCTCAGTTAGTGTTAACATCCGTGGTACATTGTAATTTTCACAGTAGGACGGCTGTAGCTTAAAATAATAAAACCAATTTGTGGTTTTGGGTTATCTTCCTATTGTTGTGTATGTATTATGTGTGTGTCACTCTTAAAGGTCTCGGATAATCTGCAATTACATCTCAGCTGGCTGAAAGCTTGCCACTTTATATTAAGTTGCAATTGTGGCAGGGAAGGCTGAGATTACTAATAGTGTTGAGAACAGCAGCCACATTACAATCTAAAAAAAATCTAGTATGTGAAGTACAATTCAATTATTTAGTCACAGGTTAAATTAAACTGTCACAACAAAATCATGGTTTCTTATATATTATGAATATGTATGTCAGTGTATGTGTGCATTTGTCAGTTATAGGAAAAACTTTTGACTAAAAAAAAAGAAAAAAGAAAAAAAGAAATCAGATATATTATTACTACACAAGCATTATTGTATGTCAGCATGATTTAAAATGACCTTTCTATATCAATCTGCAGCTATGATTTTCAAAAGCTGCTAAATAGTAAAAACAAAATTCCCTTGCAAACCTAGGGTAGTCATTGCACAGGTTACTGCCCTGAAGAAGAACATCTGTCAAAAATAACAAGATAAAAATGCGTAGTCTATTAAAAAATAAAATAACAAAACCAGCTTTTTGCTGCAATATTCATCCTCAATTTAGAGATCTCCCCCACAGTACTTTTTTGCCACTAGATGTCTTCAGTCTGATTTCCAGCTTTCTTAACCCACTTTCTCTGAGCCCAGGTTGTTCTGGACCCACCCCAGGATGTTAATGACAGTGAAAGAAAACAAAGCACAGTGATGAGATCATCTCTCTGTCACTCTGCTTTCTCTTCCTCCCATCAGCATGCTTCTTTCAGCACTTGTGCTGATTGACTCCTTGTACTGCTTCGTCCTCTCACACTCCAGCTCTGCTGTGCAGGGGCTGCAAGAGGCTGATTCCACATCAAATTCAAGAACATACACTGCTTGAATTTAAAAAATATACTTAATAATTTATTCATGATTATAGCGCTGTATTAACCACTTGCCGCCCAGCCACAGTATATATACTGCTGCTAGGCGGCACCCGCAGGCAACATCATACACATGTAAGTAATTTTGCTTGCCCTGGTTCAGAGACATGCTGTGCACCCCAAACCCTTCCCCCGTGCACGATTGTGGAACCTCGTACTCAGGGTCTGGGACTGATCACTGTCAACAAAGCTGTTACTTATTAATTAATTCATAACATCTGTGTTTTTTAGGCTGTGATTGGCCCATACACTGTTCCATGGTACCTGGGCCAATCACAGAACCCTGTACCATGTAATTAGCTGTAGCAAATCACAGATCATTAGTGATCACAGCTGTCATGAATGGTTAACCTATTCATGAGAGTTGAAAACTGTGCTGTTGCAATGATCTTCATCGTAACAGCTAACAAAAAAGAAAATCCCGGATCACCCACTCAGACTATGGTTACTATGGTGACACTGAACTATTCTGGTGAAAGTATATAAACAAATAGTAAAAAATGAAAAAAAAGTTTAAAAAATGTAATATTTTTTTTTTTTTTACATATTGTTACCAGCCAATGTCTCTGATCATAACCGCACCAGTCATATAATGATGCTGTACTGCACTGGTGACAGTATGTAAAACAATTGTGGAAAAATTCCCATTTTATTAACTTTCTTTATTTGAAGACAAAATTGTGACTAAACATTACAACTTCAAAAAACTCACAATGTCTCTTACAAAATACCTGAGGCTGTCTACTTTCCAAAAAGGGGTCATTTGGGGGATATTTATACTGTCCTGGCATTTCAGCCCCTCAAGAAATGAGATTAGTACATCAGAATTATTCAATTTTCAAATATATATTTATCATAGGTTGTAGATGCTATAACTTTCACGCAAACCAATCAATATACAAATATATCAAAGACATGTAGCAGAATACATTTTGGCCTAAATTGCCAAATGCCTAGCGTGGTCAGTTTTTAATAGGAAAGAAGGGGCCTCACAGGGATTTTACACAAAGTGAGCAATACAAAGAAAACGGGATACATTTTCATATAAATACATGGTATTGCAGGCACATATCAGGAATATACAACTTTGAGAATACATACTCTTTAAAGCCTGGTTCACACTACACGCAGGCTGTGGGCTGGCTGCGTTGCACCTATTCCTGCACCCACAACCACCTGAAACTGCTTCGCGTTTGTCTTGCAAAGCGCACATGTGCGGAAATTGCACGGAAACTACATGGTCTAAAGGACCATGCGAGTTTCCTACGGATGTGTTTTGGAAAAAGGTGCAAGCACCTTTTTCTTGCATGAAATGCAGGAACAACAGCCCGTTCAAATGAATGGGCTGCCGTGTCCATGCAAATGCGGGCCGCGGGGCCCGCAGTAGTGTGAACCCGGGCCTCATAGCAGGTTCTTCTAAACAGAAAATTATGAAGAAAGTTGACTAAAATCCACAAAAACATTTTTTTTCAATTGGAATTTCATTTTAAAGGTAGCACATGGCAAAGCTTTTAGCACTCAAAGGGAGTTTTTATGTTTCCCTTCTGTGTGTCAATTTCTTCCTCTACTCCAAACACAAGCCAATATTATGGGAAAAATCTCCTCAATTGGGTCACATCCAAAAATAACAGTCTGAACACATTTTATATCTCCCCCATTCTATGGAAAATAAAAAAAAAATTTGTTTTGTTGTTTATTGGTTATGTTGATCAATAATATTATTAAGCATCCTTTAGAAAAAGAGAGGAAGTGAAAATCTGTTTGGATAATATATATTACCCACAAATTTCTCTCTGAACACTATCAAAACAGAGCACAAAAGGCATGAGATGTTTAGAAACATTTTTTTTTAAATATAACTATAAGTGTTTGGATTTATTTTTTAGTGAGCTGTCTAATGTACAATATGTAAGAAAAAGTGAAATCGCCCGTAAAGCCAGTGACATAAATGGGTTATTGCCATTGCTTATGGTTGTAAAACACAAGCTGTTAGGTGTCTGTGTATGGTACTTATTCTACTTTTATTATCTGTATTGCACATTATTTCTTTCTAAACATACACTTTTCTTGCAGGAGTACTACTAAATTTTTTTAACTCCTCTGGTCTTGTAGCACATGGAGCAGAGCAATTATTACATTTTTAGCTATAGGCCTATTGATTCAGCAATATTTTTCATTATTTAAAAACAAAAGTGATATGTATATTGTTTTAGGAGGGAAAGACACTTTCTTTTAGTACTATTGCCTTATAAGAATGGTGTAGATATCTTTATATTTATGTGTATGGTACTTATTTTACTTTTATTATCTGTATTGCACATTATTTCTTTCTAAACATACACTTTTCTCGCAGGAGCACTACAAAAGTTTTTAACCCCTCTGGTCTTGCAGCACATGAAGCAGAGCAATTATTACATTTTAGCTATAGGCCTATTGATTCAGCAATATTTTTTATTATTTAAGAACGAAACTGATATTGTTTTAGAAGGGAAAAACATTTTCTTTTAGTACTATTGCCTTATAAGAATTGTGTAGATTTCTTTATATTTAAAAGGCATGCTACAAAAGTGTTTGTTAAAAAATGCATTTTTCTACTTTGACCTGTAAAAAGTATTTTAATCCAAATTTAAACCAAAAAAAAAAAAATTCCAGTACATATACCGCAATTTGTAAATGCTATAACTTTCACGTAAACCAATTCATTTACACGTATTGGGATTTTTTTTAGCAAAGACATGTCGTACAATACATTTTGGCCTAAATTTATGACGAAATGTGAGTTTTACATTTTTTACTGGACATGTTTAATAGCAAAAAGTCAAAAATATTGTTTTTTTTCTCAAAAATGTCGGGTTTTTTTAAAGCGCAAAAAAAAGCAAACGCACAGGCAATCAAATACCATCAAAAGAAAACTCAATTTGTGGGAAAAAAAGGATGTAAATTTAATTTGGGTGCAGCGTTGCATGACCACGGAATTGTCAGTTAAAGTAACGCAGCGCCGTAACGCAAACAATGCCCTGGTCAGGAAAGGGGGTAAATCTTCAGGAGAGCAAGTGGTTAAGGTAACTCTAGAAATTAACAAAGCATATCCCTCTGTAGTGTGTACTTCAATATAAAGCACCTAATGTGGCTCATATCTGCTCTCTCTTCTCTCTGCTGTCTGCAAAAGTCCCTTCTGACAGGTTATGCCAACACAGCAAAATACCAGGGGATGGACCGCCGACTCTCCTGCACACAGAAGGTGTTTGACAACCTCAGCTGTGCATGTTTCTCTGAGACTGTGTAGACAGAGGTGTGTCCATTTCTTCCAATTAGGTTTCAGATTACACTTAGCGCTGTGCACTTTGCTGTGCAGTGTGTGACATCAGATCCTCGCCCCTTGCCTTCTGGAGCTCAGAAATACTGTGTAAAATGTGTGCTTTATGAGGCTATAGAGGAGAGGTAAACAGGTACTACTTATGTAGGAGGATTTATTCAATCTCTGTGTATCATCTTATCATCTGAGGCTAGTCTAACTTAAGTTACTGTTAGTAAGGGTTTACAACCAGTTCAAGGTTTTATTTGGCTTAATAAAGGGTTATATAGAAAAATGAATTGTATCCCCTGCAACCCCCCAAAAAAACGTTTTTAACTCTGTAGATATGCAAAAGCCTGTCATAGGCTTTATCTATCATTAATCATCATAGCAACTTGATGCAGTGATCATATAGAGAGATGCTGTCAGCAGGTCTTGCACATAAAACATGCTGGCATGAGAACAGTGAAGAGAGGGTATATGACAGATTGAATTGTTTTTAAAAGAGAATATGGGGTTCTTTAAAAAAAAAAAAAAAAATTTACTCACCAGTCGAATGCTGCATCTGTCCCCTGCTGCTTCTAAGACTGAGAACAGAGCGATCAAAGACTGCTGATCACTCAGTTCTCAGTCCTCAGTGAGCAGAGAGACAGTGACTGTCGGTCACCGGCTCTCTGATGTGCCACTACAGTGCTCACTGGAGCGCCGCACTGTGGAGGGGGTGGGTGTAGCTGGTTCAGGCTCATTAAGAGGCTGAACCAGCTGCTGATTCAGGCATCTGGGTGGATCCCAACTTTAAAGTCAGGCTCTTTTCAGAGCCTGGACCGGCTGATGGACGTCAGCCAACAGAGGGCTAAAGATGAACAAACTGCACTTCTGTGATCCATAGAAGAAGTACAACCAAAAAAACTCTGGCCCTACTTCTCCTTTAAAGGTTCACCAAAGATAAACATGGTATATGAAAAGGCTAGCAGTAATTTAAAAAGGCCACTCATTTTAATTTATGGCGTAAAGATAAACACATATGCACATGTTGACAATACTGGCACAGCTGCACTGAAATCCCAGCCCTGCCAGCTGTCTCTTCTGCTGGACTACAGCAGCACATCCTCCTTATTTACATTGTTTGCATTCCCATTACCCTCCCATACCTTTTGTCTGCTATTTCAGTGCAGAAATGTTAGGATGGGCAGCCAACTGCAGGGTATTTGTGACAGAATCAGCAGATATGTTTTAGCAAAGGTATATTGGAAAATGTACATACATTGGCTAGCTGTGCTGAATATATTTTTTTTTTCCAGACATTAGGTTGTGTAAAAATAAATGTGCATAACACCATCTAATAACAACATGTATATGTTTTTCTGTCTAAAAATTACAACCACAACCATTTTTCTCATTTTCATTCAATACATTAAGTGATCACAAACCTGAAAGGCTGCAGAGACCTCAAGTCAGATCTGCCAAAAATATACTGTTACGAGAAGTAAAGACCTTGGTACATCATTAGTACAATATAACAACACTGATCTGAAGTTCTTAGATGTCCCAGCACATCTGTAGGCTGGTATTAACTGCTATTGTGAACATAGCTTTAAACACTACAATAATTCAGTAAAATGTCCTACCTCCTATACACAATCGACCACCATGATGCTGTATTCCAAGCATAAACGTGTCATTTCAGTGATTGTAGCAAAGTTTGGTCATGCACACAAATGTAGGCTCGTTTTCTTTATATGCCAGAGCTGCTGTCTAACTCACAGACTGGCACTGTTCAAGGCAATCACAGGATTTCTAGGGAATGAATTCTGTCTTTATCTTTAACCAAACTGGCTACTGAAAATTCAGAGCTTGAAATACCAAAACGTCTGTGTTAAACGTCAAGTACATGGAAATGTACATTTCCAAAAAAAGAACATTTAAATAAAATCCAATAAACTTGGGTATTCTCTTTTATAGTATTCAGAGCAAACCTGCACTTATATTCATGAAGATAAATAAAACTGATAAATAACAGTGATGGTGTACACAAAGAGAAAAGTAATTTCTATTACTGGAAAGTCTCTGATTACTTTTCTTTGGAATTTGTGACATGAAAATTGCTTTCTTCTCCCCAGCTCCTCTAAACAAACACATTGAATGTTAATACAGAAAGTTCCATTAAAGAGATCCAGTAGCGAATTCTCCCTTAATTCCACTTACATTAGTCATTAATTAGCCTCATCACAGGGGGCTCTACAGATGAAAAGACAACACAGGAGACATCTCATCAAAGGCTTCTAAACTGACTTCAATGTATAGCTATAGGATGGATGTGTTGATGCTGTGCGAAAGTTGGGCTGGAATACCAAATGCCATGTCAAATAAAATTATATGGCTATTTTACCTCTAAGACATGTCTTAAAAGGTATGTATTTTAGGGAATTTTAAGTAAAATGATTTGCTCAGTAGATTTAGGAAGGTTGATTTACTAAAGCAGCAGAGAATGTTTAAGTGAAATGTGGAATAGCCAATCATGAGCAGGGAAATAAAAATATGGATTGTGGCCTGCACATGATGGGAAGATTAAAGAAGCTTCACCTTACTAAGCGAGAAGTCTAGCCAAAGCTTTTTGGCCCTACTTCCCCAGTGGATCACAGGAGTGCAGTTCATTCTGCACTCTTGTGACCCGTTTTCTGCCAACAGCGGGCTAAAGCTTTTTGTTGGTTTATGTCACTCAGCTGGCTGAGCCAGTCACTCCCACCCCTCCACAGCCTGGCATACTGGAATACTGGAGTACTGAAGAGGCAGAGCAGAGAGACGGTGACTGACAATCATCGGACTCAGCTCACTGGAGACCGAGAAATGACCACTCAGTGGTATTTGATCGTTCAGTTCTCAGTCTTAGAAATGGCAGGGGACAGATGCAGCATTGGACTGATGTTGCATCCACCTTGGAGTATATACTGTATATATATATATATATATATATATATATATATATATATTTTTTTTTTTTAAGAACCCCATACTTCTTTTTTAACTAATCTAAGTGACTATTAAATTTGCAATAAGACAATTATTCTTTTAGTACATCACACCTATTGTGCCAATTTTGTTTGTTTCTCACTAGTAATAATTTCCAATTTTTCCTAGTCTTCCTATTAGATAAGTTTAGGTTTGTTTTCTTAATTTTATAGTATAACATACACCACAGTTGTTATATGTTTTCTGTTACTCTAAAGTGAGTGATTGACATTGTATGATACAAAATGCCACCCCGATATTATTTTACCATTCCAGCCACTAAAATCATCAAACTAGAGCACTATTTAAAAATTACAGGCCCATTATACGGCCAGCAAAATAAAACGGACTCCATGGCATTGCTAGGCAACTGCAACTAACAAACCTATCATGACTGTTCCCACCAAACCCACACCTCTGTGCAGAACTGGGGGAGATTTACTAAAGCTGGAGAGTGCAAAATGTGGTGCAGCTCTGTATAGAAACCAATCAGCTTCCGGGTTTTCTTGACAAAGCTTAATTTAACCAGCTGAAGTTAGAATCTGATTAGCTACCATGCACAGCTGCACCAGATTCTGAGTGCTCCAGTTTTAGTAAATCTCCCCCATTGTGTCATGTTCACAGATATACCTGAAACTCCTGTTTTGTGCATGATGTACATCAGAAGCAGCTTTGTGTGATGTTTGTGGATGTTGTGGCCCACTTCTAGCCAAGGGGTTTTAGGAGCCCCATGTGAGTTTTGGGTAATCTACCTCATTTGTCCTTGTCTGGAAAAACAGATAATTGAGTAAGCTCTTTACACTTAATAACAGGCAGGGATGCCCTTTGCCATATTCTTAGAAGTATTTCTCTCCACTATCAGACATAACCCAAATAGCTATGGTATTCAGATTGGAGAATTAGTATATACTGTAATTATGCAGCATATACACATAATATATAGCATTACTATCCCTCCCTAACGTAATGTTGGTCTTATCACCATTTGAAAAGATTAAAAAAATTTATAATTAACCTTCAGAAATCCTAAATCTTCTTAGATCAGAAGTGCAGCAGCCTAAATCCAATTTCCCCTTACCCTGGAAAACATGCCATATGAAGTATCTTGGGATAAACTTTGCTCCCCAAGTAGCAGATATATTTAGAGCTAATTACATACCCTTACTAAATATGATCAAAGAGACTATCATTCTTAGTTAGGTAAAATCAATGTGATTAAAATGAATTCCTCTTTCAAATGATATCTCTAGGGATAACCCCAGGATTTTTTATAACCTTACACTCTCTGATCACTAAATACAGATGGAACTTTGGAAAAAAAACAAGGATCTCTTGACTTTAAACAATATTAATAAGCAGTAGGTTTGACAAGAATTACTGATTGAAAATATGCCTACCGTTCTCCATAGGTTTCCTTGGATTCTCCAAAATCACAAGAAGAAACCTCACCTCAGACTTAATCACTGACTATCTCATTGCTATCTCTATTAAACTACTTAACTATTAAACCTCTGTGAGAGCCTAAAGACCCTGTTTTAGCAACAACCATGGAAAAATGGAGATACGCGCAATTATCACAATTCATACATTCACTACCGGAACTGATACGTACATTAAAAAAGTTGAAATAAATAGATCTATTTTTTTCTTCTCATGAGCCTTTAAGTTTGTATCTCAATTCTAGAAAGCTCACCTACAGGTTGGATTGTTATCCTACCATAGATTTCTCTCACTATGAGAAACAGACTTACATCAACAGATTTCAGAGGACCATTATATTAAATCATTTTCAGCTGACAGTATATACATGGTAATCTATGTGATGCCTGTCTTCTGTGTTAGGATGAAGGTCCCTAAAAACCCTTCAAGCCTACCTTTCCTCCTTTTCTATTCATACTCCTATAAATTCTATTTCATTTCCTCTATATTGTACACCCAAAAGTCTTAATGTGATAGATTATGGGTTATGTATACTTAAACAACAACATGCTGTTAATGTATACTCAGGTAACTATTTAGCCTAAATTGATTCCGTATTCTGACATGTGGAATTATTTTTTAAATATTTTCTTTTAAATATTCTAATAAACAAAATAGAAAAAAAACTACATGTTCATCTAGGATTACTCTGTCTATTGTGATAACACAGCTGCACAATTTCTTAGTAAAATGCAGGAATAAAAAACAGACCTAATGGCAGGATCTATAGAGGAAGCCAGGATTTATTACACTGAAACCTTACACAGAGCTGTCATATAAAGACTGACTTACAGTTAGGTCCATATATATTTGGACACAGACACAATTTTAGTTTTTTCAGGTAGTTACCAAATCATATTCAAGATATAGTTATATAATTGATATAAGCTGAAAGTGCACACTCTCAGGTTTAATTTGAGGGTATGAACATCCAAATTGGAGGAAGGGTTTAGGAATTACAGCTCTTAAGAGTAGCCTTCCCCCATTTTTCAAGGGACCAAAAGTAATTGGACAAATGAATATAATCATAAATAAAAAGTTAATTTTGTAATATTTTGTTGAGAAACCTTTATTGGCAAAGACTGCCTGAAGTTTGAAACCGATGGACATTACCAAAGACTGGGTTTCCTTCTTTCTGATGCTTTGCCAGGCTTTAACTGTAGCTGTCTTCAGTTGTTCTTTGTTTGTGGGTCTTTTCTGCCTTTAGTTTTGCCTCCAGCAAATGAAATGCATGCTCAATTGGGTTGAGATCAGGTGATATTCCACTTATTTTCCTTAAAAAGCTCCTGGGTTGCTTTTGCAGTGTGTTTTGGATCATTGTCCATCTGTACTGTGACGTGCCATTCAATCAACTTTGCTGCATTTGGCTGAATCTGGGCTGACAGTATATCTCTAAACACTACAGAATTAATCCAGCTGCTTCTGTCTTCTGTCACATGATCAATAAACACCAATGACCCAGTGCCACTGGAAGCCATGCATGCCTATGCCATCAGACTGCCTCCGCCATGTTTTACAGATGACGTTGTGTGCTTTGGATCATGAGCTGTTCTAAGCCTTCTCCACACTTTTTTCATCCCTTCATTTATCTGTCCAAAGAATGCTTTTCCAGAACTGGTCTGGCTTTTTTAGATGTTTTTTGGCAAAGTCTAATCTGGCTTTTCTATTCTACAGGCTTATGAATGGTTTGCACCTTGTGGTGAACCCTCTGTATTTGCTCTCGTGAAGTCTTCTCTTGATTGTAGACTTTGACAATGATATGCCCACCTCCTGGAGAGTGTCCTTCACTTGTCTGGATGTTGTGAATGAGTTTTTCTTTACCATAGAGAGCATCCTGCGATCATCCACCACTGTTTTCTGTGGACTTCCATGCCTTTTAATGTTGCTGAGCTCACCAGATCGTTCTTCTTTCCTCAGAATATACCAAACTATTTGGTTACTCCTACTGTTGCTGCTATCTCTCTGATGGATTTGTTTCATTTTTGAAGCCTTACTATGGCCAGTTTCACTTGCATGGACAATTCCTTAGACCGCATGATGTAGGTTCACAGCAATAGATTCCAAATGCAAATAGCACACTTAGAATCATCTTCAGACCTTTTAACTGCTTAATTGATGAAGAAATAATGAAGGAGTAGCCCACACTAGACCATGAAATAGCTTTTGATTCAATTGTCCAATTACATTTGGTCCCTTGAAAAAGGAGGGATGGCTGTTCTTAAGAGCTGTAATTCCTAAACCCTTCCTCTAATTTGGATGCACATACCCTTAAATTAAACCTGAGAGTGTGCACTTTCAGCCCATATTTATTATATAAATATAGCTTGAATATGTTTTGCAAATACCTGAAAAAAAGTTAAAATTGTGTCTGTGTCCAAATATATATGGACCTAAGTGTATTTGCCTATACATGTTCATTTCAT
Source organism: Staurois parvus (assembly GCF_062004578.1). Classification (NCBI taxonomy): domain Eukaryota; kingdom Metazoa; phylum Chordata; class Amphibia; order Anura; family Ranidae; genus Staurois; species Staurois parvus. Next base: position 9,080,625 of record NW_028318515.1, read on the forward strand.
CTAGGAACAAAGGAAATATCGGTAAAGGTCTAATGTCCACAAAAAAACATTTGGTACATATGTAACTCTAATGCTTGTCTAAACACTGGTAAGATATAAGATGGAGATTAGAGATAAGTGTGGTAGTACTTTTAATTTATTAGCCATGTAAATCTAATCTACTGACAAAACACCGTAGAGTGTACGACAGGGAAAATGTCATATCAAGCCTTAAGAGACTCCTCCACTTAGTATTCTGTCCTTAACTAGTTGGAGTGGTGCTAATCCCAGTGTAATTAACCAAGCATCCCAAATAGTTGTGAATTTCCGTGCACATCCCCTTTGTTGATAGATTCATTTCTCTCTGACTATGGTATCATTAATGGTTTTAATCTATGACACATGGGAAGGAGGAGTAGAAGATAGCTATTTCTGGGCTATAAGTTTCCGAGCGATTAAAAACACTTGGAGAATTGCAATGTAAGTATGCGGGGTATACAGCTCCTCATCTTTGGCTCCCAGCAGACAAATCTTAGGGTCCATTGGAAGATTAACCTCCCTAGCGGTCTGATTATGTTCATATTTCTGTGCTCAAAGAGGTACTTTTTTTGCATGGAAATATGTTTTTTTTTTATTGTAGGCCTGTAATTTTTAGGAATAACTCACTGAAATCTGCCCGAACAAGAATCTAGTAAACATCCCGGGTATGTTAAAATTTGAAACACGAAATCATAAATTATAATTTAATAAATCTTAAAAAATAATAATATAATAATAATACATTTAATTCAATAATATAATCAAACCAAAAACACTGAAATTTGAAATATAGCGCCAAGTTCGCACATCACTGAGCAAAGTCGCAGAATCGTTTTCAGTGTCTGATGATGAATTTCCCCACGAATCATTATCACTCAATTCTGCAAGTAGTTCTAATTTACTATCGCTGTTCTCTAGCTGGTCTAAAACCGATTTTGACCTAAAGGGACGCTTTTTGGACGCCATGTACTTTTCTTAGTTTCCAGGCAGATAGAACAGTAAAAATGCAGGCAGGGCACAGGACAAAGCACTAGGGACAAAGTGTATGTGAAATGGTTTGATACAGTAATGTTTTACTATGTTATTTTAGTGAATTTAGTGAATGTCACTTTTTGTCATTTTCAAATTTCCCGCCGTTCCGTCCCCATATGTCCCGACGCTCGCAGGAGACGGAACCCAGATGACAGATGCCGGCATCCTCCGGAGGACATTACAGGAGACACTGCAGGAGGGACATCGCGGGAGCGCAGGACAAGGTAAGTGATCGAGGGATCCCAGAGCAGCGCCGCATGGTAAGCCCAAGTGTAGCTCGGGGTTACCGCTTGTGGTACTGTGGTACTGAAACTTTACCTGAGCTACACTCGGAAATACCGCCAGGGAGGCTACGAATCCAAATTCTATTTATCATTTCTATAATATGTGCAGTATCTTGCTAATCTAGGGCATATCCATAACATATGGAGATGCGTGCCATTATTCATTTTGCACCTAGGACAAAGGGGAGAATCCCTCCTATTCCAGGCATACAATTTTTGAGGTGTGTGGCAAGTATGGTGAATGATAAAGAGTTGGGTAAGCTTTTGAGTTGGAGACAAAGAGATCTTAAGTGCATTTTCTAGTATTGTGGACGATTTCTCATCTAAGATAGTGCCTAAGTCTGCCGACCGTTGTGCCCTGAAATTGAGAAACAGTGCCTTAGAAACCCGTTGTAAACAGGATTGATACAACGAGGATATTTGGCCCTTTCTAGAGGTTAATGATATAGTTTTAATAAGAACTTCTGGATCAATGAATAACCATGTAGATATTTTAGATTGTGTAGAGATGGCATGTCTACTGTAAGTTGCAGGTATTGAAAAAAAATGTGATTAGGTAAGCCATATTCAAGTTGCAAAGTTCGAAAGTCCTTCAGCAATTGACAATTGTGGTACATACTTAATACCCATCGCTATCCAGCCAGCAAAGCCCTACAACTTCCCTAGTTCAGAGTAGTTAGTATTATAAAAAATACGAATGAAGGAGGTGTAGCCGGAAAAATTAAAGTGAAGTTTAGCCTTAGACCATAATTTATGTATCAGTACTAGGGAAGGGTATGGAGACGAGGCTCCAAACTCATCTGCCTCCAGACATTCTATCAAGTTATCATTGGAGAGGACACTCACTAGGAGTGACTTAATGGTGTCAGCAGAGGCTTCATCTTGCCAGACAGTAAGATGTTGAAGTTGTGCAGCCAGGTAGTAATAATATGGATTAGGGACCGCCAGTCCACCAGCCTCCTTAGGCTCCTGCAGATTTTCTACTTTTATTAGAGGAAATCGCTTCTTCCAAATCAGAGAGCGAAACGCAGTATCAAATTGCTTAAAAACATACATGGGGATCCATGTCGGGGCATTATGCAGGGCATATAGCAACTGAGGGGCCCAGATCATTTTTACTAAATTACACCTGCCGATCACCGATAATGGTAATTTATTCCAGCTATCTGTTTTCTGCCGGAACCTAAGGAGTAAAGGGCGAAGGTTTAGCTGAATATATTTAGACAGGTTAGGATGTATATGGATGCCCAAATAATGAAAGGAATCTACCACTTTAATTTGGAACACAGCCTGCGGCAAGGGATTTAACATCAGGTCTAAGGGTAGTAGGGTAGATTTATCCCAATTAATCCTAAAGCTGGAAAAGGATCCAAATGTATGGAAAAGGGACATCAGTCAGGGAACGAGATTTATCACCCAAAAACAATACAGCATCATCGGCATATAAAGCCAATTTTTTTTCAATACCGCCCCGTTTAAAACCCACTATATTCTGATCATCCCTAATGGCCACTGCCAAAGTTTCTATTGCCAGAACAAAGAGCAAGGGCGACAGTGGGCATTCTTGTCTTGTGCCTCTGTTTAATGCAAAAGAGGGGGAGAAGGAATTATTCCCCCGTATTCGAGCTGTGGGTGCCTTATAAAGCAATTGAAGCCAATGATAAATCCAGTTCCCAAGTTAAATTGGTCAAGGACCTGATATAAATACAGCCGTTCAACACTATTGAATGCCTTTGCGGCATGGAAAGAGAGAATTGCTCTATTGCCCACATTTTCCAGAGGTAGTTGTAACTTAAGATACAGCCTACGGAGGATGATGGCAGTCGATCTGTTGGAGATAAACCCCGACTGATCCGGATGTATGAGTTTGGCAATTACTTTGGAAAGCTGTGCTGCAAGTACCTTCGTTAAAATCTTTAAATCTGTGGGAAATTGGGCGTTATGATTCTGCCTGAGCAGCGTCCTTTCCTGGCTTAAAAAGAACTACTATAATCGCTTCGTTCATAGAGGATGGAAGGGACTTTTGAGTCATAGCAGCCTGTATTGTATTTAGTAATTCAGGAAGAAGTAGGCCTCCAAAAACTTTATAAATTTCGATTGGCAATCCATCACTATGTGGAGTCTTCGAATTGGGAAAAGAATCCACTGCTGATTATAACTCTTCTAAGGAAATAGGAGCGTTCAATCGCTTCCTATCTGCTGCTAACAGCTTCGGAAGATTAATGTCAGCAAGGAAATCAGTTATCAGATATGAAACTTTAGAGGAGTATAAGGAAGTATAGAAGGAACTAAAGCCCTGTAAAATGGTGGGAGTGTCGTTGGCCACCTGTGTCAGAGACAGTTTTAATGTAGATACATAGGCTGATGGCTGTTGGGACTTGGCTATAACCGCTAATAGGTGACCTGTTTTCTCCCCCTCCTCAAAAAGGGTCTGAGAGGAGAAAAAACTTTTATTTTTAGCATGTTGTAACTGTGTAGCACAATAAAATTGCTGTGCATTTATCCATGCTTTTTCAGTTATGGGATTGGGGTTAAATATATATTCCTGTTCTGCTTTACCAACAGCTGCACTAGCATCTCTTGCTCACTGTCTAGTATTGCTCTTAATTATGGAGATCTCCTGAATAAATAAACCTCTAAAGTAAGCTTTCAGAGTATCCCACAACACCAGAGGTGAGGTCGAGTGCCTGTTGTCAATCAAGAAATTTCTCAAGTGTGATTGTATGCAGTCAATATTGGGAAAAAGGGGTAGCCAAAGTGGATTGAGCTTCCATAATGTAGGTAATCGGAAAGTACATAATGATAAAGACAAAATAACTGGTGAGTGGTCAGATAGACCCCTAGCCAAATATTTAACACTAGGATTAAGGGCTAGAGTAGATTCTGTTCCCAGGATAAGGTCTATACATGAGAGAGAAAAATGGGTCAATGAATGGCAGGAAAATTGGGCCACTATTGGCTACCTAAGCCACCAGAGATGTATGAGCCCCACCTCAGCTATGTGGTGGGCGAAGGGAGTCAACACCCTAGGGCAGGGGTGGGCAAACTTTTTGACTTGAGGGCCGCAATGGGTTCATATATTGGACCCGGGGGCCGGACCAAGAGTAGATGAATGATGTGTATGTGTCATCCATAGTAAGTATAGTAATATTCCCCCATAGTAAACATAGTAATTAATCCCCCATATAGTAATTCATCCCCCATATAGTAATTCATCCCCCATAGTAATTCATCCCCCATAGTAATTAATCTCCCATATAGTAATTCATCCCCCACAGTAATTCATCCCCCATAGTAATTAATCCCCCATATAGTAATTCATCCCCCATAGTAATTCATCCCCCAGAGTAATTCATCCCCCATAGTAATTAATCCCCCATATAGTAATTCATCCCCCATAGTAATTCATCCCCCATAGTAATTAATCCCCCCCATAGTAATTCATCCCCCATATAGTAATTCACCCCCCCTATAGTAATTCATTCCCCATATTAATTCATCCCCCATATTAATTCATCCCTCATATAGTATTTCATCCCCCATAGTACTATTCCCCCCCAAGTAGTAAGCCAAGTCCCCCCTGTGTCAATTTACTTACCTTTGCTCAGCGTGTTCCTCTCGCCGTGTTCCCGCGCCGTTCCGGTCTTCAGGGCGGACTGTGAGAGGAGCCTAGCTCCCCTCACGTTCGTCACGCTGCCCCGCCTACACACATCCTGACAGCCATCCTGACAGTATCACGCTCCGCGGGCCGGATTAAAAGGTCCGCCGGGCCGTAGTTTGACCATTGCTGCCCTAGGACATTGATATTGTTTATATAGATCAAGTGATGCATCCAGTACGTTTGTAAAATCGCCCACCGCTATGACTGGAATTTGGGGATGGCATGCTATGATACAGACATATGAGTCCCATTTACACAGAAGAAAAACAAATCTGCCCTAAGGGTCAATCTTCGAGGAGTTGAGAAAAGCATTTCAGGAAATCAAGACACTGACCCCTCGGGAGTAGTGAGTATGTGTAGAGTGAAATTGAAGAGGAAATGTAGGACGTTGCAATAAGTGAACAGAGTCCTCAGTCAAATGAGTCTTTTGCAGACACAGGATAGCAAGCTTTTGTTGACCAACCATAGTAAAAATGGCCGTCCTTTTTTTGCAAATGTAACCCTCTCACGTTCCAGGAGAGAATAGTGTCTGAATGCGTGTTTATTTGTACACACCGAGGATGAAAATAATCTTCGGATCAAGTACCACATTCAGGCAGATAGAAAAAAATATATTGGAGGGGATCCCCAAAATCAGAAACAGCAGGCAAAGGGATCCATACAGCAGAATGGACATTTGAAGGCAGCAAAAAAAACACTAAAAAAAACCAGAAACTGTAACAACCCAAAAAAGTCAAGCTGGTTGGGCTCAAGAAGTCTCCGAAGTGTTGAGAGGGGGGTAAACACCACAGCTATTGCCAATGGTGCCAGACAGTTAGTCATGTAAGCATCCATAATGATGAGCAGAAGCTGTCAATTCTTTGTTTTCGAGCTCCACTGTAAGCAAAATGTGACAAAATTGTTGGTACCAAATGATGAAGTAATCAGGTAGGTTCTGGACGGAGACTTCACTCATTGCGATACAACCAGCTGGACGCCGTAGTAGGCGAATCAAAAAATTTAAGTGATCCATTCGCCACCACACACAGTTTTACAGGGTATAACATGGAGTATGACACTGGGATTGAGTGCAGGCATATTTTAGCTTCCCTGAACTTAGCCTGCTTCCTCTGGACCTGAGCTGAGAAATCAGAAAATATGGACACTTTGGAGCCCTGAATTTCCATATTGATTTTCTGCCTAGCCAGGTGTAGGATAATATCACCTGTCTTTGTAGTGAAAGAGCTTCAATAGGAAGGGTCTATCAGGGCCCCCTGGTGGCGGAGCTCGGGGTGAACCCTGTGTGCTCTTTCCACAGAGAAAAATGGGGTCAGGTTATCTTTTCCAAAGGTGTTAGAAAGCCAAGATTCAATAAAATCAACAGGGCTCCTACCCTCAGATTTTTCAGGCATACCCACGATCCGTATATTACTGTGTCTGAGTCTATTTTCCAGCAGAAAGAGAGGACAAGGGCTCCAGTGGTGAGTGTACCTTGTTCAGTGTGTGTGCATATTTCTCCAGCTTAGCCGCTGCATCCGGTCTTTTGCAGCACGCCATGTTGGGTAGGCCGCACAGAAGAAGCGCCATCCTCCCTTTTCCTGGTCATAGCCGCGGAGCTCTGGAGTAACAGTGGAAAAGGCAGGGTGGGTTACTACACAGCTGCAACAGTGTCTCTTAGAGGTACCGCTGATATCTGGGTCTCTGGTGATCTGTGCATGATCACAGGCAGGATTCTGTTGGAGCTGTAGAGTAGTGTATCTGCTCACATGGACAGCCAAGTCACACACCCCTATTTATTATTTATTAATGGACTATTTTTAGGCAAACTGCAGGCTGGACAAAAATAATAAATTATATCCAGCATATGCAGGATATGCTTGTTTTGTCTAGGAGGAATCCTAAAAAAAGTACACCTACATTATTTCTTCACAGGCTTCCTCCCTTGCTGTTTCCACTAGTGAACACAAATATCATGAGCAAATCTTCTTTTCCAGGGGTGCCATAGTCATTTTGCCAATGTCATAGTGTAAAATGCAAGACCAGCACTGGGCTTATCCAGGGCCTTTCCGCAATCCATGGCTTGAAAGAGGAAGACTGGAGCTAAAGCTGCAGGACCATTGAATACAACCTATCTTCAAGCTCCTGAGTGTTAGGGGGATAACATAGAGGGCTATGTATGATAGCTGACTAATCACCAGGGGGTTTGTCAGCAGGAGATTGTGTCTGCTTGGTTAGCAGGCTGTGTTTTTAACTGTATTCCCATATGCTAAAGCTCCAGAGTGCTGTGTTAGGGGTATACCATGGAGGGCTTTACCTGTTTGATAGCTGACCAATCACCAGGGAGTTTGTCATCATGAGATTGTGCCTGCCTGGTTAGCAGGCTATGTTTCTAACTGGACTGCCATCTGCTAATATTCTGGCCTAAAGGGATTGGCCCTCTTGCAGGCTTTGTGCCTGGAGGAGCTAGATGTTGAAGTTACAGTCATAAAACTGGAGCTACATGCTTGATCCCTAAGTGGAGAGTTACTCCAGATTCCTTTGTGCTCCTGAAACTGAACCACACACAAAGACTGTCAGACCTGAAAATCCGTAGATGCCACCATATTGAGTACTCTACCTATTTAATTTCAAGGTATGTCTTGAGTGTAATTGTTTTGGGAAACACCTACATCTGTGGGTTTAATTTTACTTTAAGAACTGGACATGCATTACTACAAGAACTGAATTTAGTAGACTGTCTAGGGGCACAGTATTCTTAGAAGGGAGTTTCACTGCCAGGAAATGGTTATGTGGCCCCAGCTTCATATGTCATTGGACCTGCTGATCATTTTGACATGCGATTTTCACTGATACTTAAGCTTTTTTACATCATTTGCTCAGTCTGAATGACCAGGTTTGCAACAGATTTCTTTAAAGCAGACCTAAACCCATCGATTTAACAATTTCCGAAAACAGTTACAGTACATTCAAGGCATGCCATGTATGATAACTGTCACATGTATTGGTTCTCTCAACTGAACTGTTAAGCCTTCAAATGGCTGGTGTCAAAATTGATCACATGACTAGCACCATGGCAATTGCAGATTAAATACTTGCTACGATGGCAGCTTCCTTGGCTGTTTAGGATAGGATAGTTTAGTTCCACTTTAAGACATATTTAAAGTTTGCACATGAAATGGAAAGCACAGTGCAGCATCAGAACAATACTGCATATGTAGACCATATGATTAGTATTGGCTAAACATTTATGTGGCAGCACAAAATAGTACAACATTTAGACAGATAGTCCCAGATATCTGTTTCGACATCCTTTCAAGGTTTTTGCAGAGATTCCTGATAAGCCCGGTTCATTAACAAGAAAGCTGCTGGAGAGATTATATATTATTAAAAAAGAAAACCTGACCGATCATTCTATTTCTAGGAAAACCATGCACATACAGTACATTGCACATGTCCTACAATAAAGATGTATTTTAAATGTGCAGTTTTGCAGGGGTCAACATGTCACCAGTCCCTTAGCACATAAAAGAGACTATCATTTCAACTTCTAAGCATGATTTCCCAGTCAAAATTTACCCAACAATGACATGTCACTCGCATAAAATAATGATTAATAACAGCTATTTAAGTTCTTTTCATCACTGGGTCTTTTCACACAATGTGGACATTATTCATTATTTAATAACGATATGGTACCGATAGACATGGAAGATAGTAGGCATTAAAGCCTAGTAGTTAGAACATTAAAAGGCTATGCAGACTTGGGAAGCTTGAGAAGATCTGGTATTTAGCTAATGAGCCTTATAATTGACTTCTGATGAGTTTAATGTTATGATGTACAGTTTGAATTAAAGAATGGATATAAAAAAAACAGAGCAAGGGAAGTATTTATTGGCATATTGATAGTCTTAACAAAAGGGGTTTAGACTGCGTTCTAGTATCATACATACAAAGCACGCAAAACAGCACTTGAAAAGTAAACAATTTTCTTATAAAAGACAAAGTAAAAACATGTTTAATTGTACCAATTTTTCATTCAGTGTTGGAGAGAATGTAAGTAACCACATGATAAATTTGTAAAAGTACAGACTGAGTTCTGAGATTGTGACACTTGTGCAGGGTTGATGATACCTGAATATTCTGTAGTCATTGGAATTTAGCAGCACATTCATTTGCTACTACTGATTGTCAGGTCATCAATAGGGTCTTCCACCTAATGTATATACTATTTTCCACACATACAGACAAGGTCTTTTTTTATTTCTCATGTAAAATGTTTACATGTGTGTTCCTCAGCCCCTATATTGGAATAGAAGGCACAAAAGAAGCATTATTCAGATGTCCAATGTGCAATTTATTCCTGCTCTTGTTCAATTCCTTTTGTAAATCAGATTGTGAATATGATGATTAAAGGTATGTATAGGATTTCAGAACATAGAAATGTCAATGTCACTGTTACTATGCTACATTTATACTAGTTGCGCATAGTGCCATTGGTGACTGTACAGCCCTTTAAAATGGTTTTCACCCCTGTCAGGATCATTCTAACTGACCATTAAGTGCACTAAATATGGACATTGTGTTTTTAAAACACAACACTGCCAGTGTGAAATGTGAATTATTATTCTTCATAAAAGCATCTCCCACACATTGTTCTGTCCTTGCAGACTACTATGATGTTGGAAAAAAACAATATAGATGAAGAAAAAAAAAAATAAATGAAGCAGAAGCACATTTACTTATTTAGCATATTTCACCAGAGTACAAATACAGAAGATATATTCTCAGCTTTCAATTGCATTCTCTTTGGACCGTAAACAAGTTACTGGTTTATTTAAAATATGATTAAATATACTCACCATCAAATACAAAATATACACACAGAGAGCAAGCACACAGATGATACTTGATAACTCACATCAACATTTTAAAAAGGACCTATGGCTTTCATTATATTTCTGACAGTCCTGGACTGCCACAATAAAAACAGCACATATCCATACAATAGACCAGACCACATGTATGTATATAATGATTACAGGGTTCTATTCTAGTGTTTTCTGGCCTTGGTATCCCTAAACAGTCAGGGCAAAAAGGACATGCTTCCTGAAATTAAAAAAAAATAATTAAACAGCTCAAGCCCCACCTTCAACAAACATTGCTAGCCTTTCTGAAAATGCTAGTCGCCTGAATGTCTCTGACATCTATACAGTATGAGTCATTAGCCCAGAAAAAACATGAAACCGTTAAAACTAAAGTTTATTGAGATGTTTTAAAATCTTCACCGGGGATGGCAATTACAGTGAATGACAGTATATTATATTACAAAGTAACTTAGAGTAGAGTTCTGTACAACTAGGCTAGAATTAACTCATGAATCAGCAAAGTCAGCAGTAAACAATGCTTTTAAGCATAAACTACAAGGTGAATAATAATACTATAACTAGTCAAGAGTGCACTAGGCTAGGATAAGGTGCAATGTTCCTTGAGAGGTACCTCATACCATAAGTAAACAGTGAAGGTCTCTGTGTTTTAGCTGTAAAGGGACAGTCTTCCTAACTCTTCAGCCTGCTAGCGTTGGGGCCCAATTGTACCATTAGTGCACATGAAAATAGTCCCAGTCATGCCTGTAGCCAGCAATATGGCTACTAAATAGCTGTATGGTCAGTTCCTAAAGGGCTCAGTCTCTCTAGCAGCAGATATTTAATCCCAACAACAGCAGCTCACCAGTTCCAGCAATATTGCAGTTCACCACCTCCATGGATAGACTAATCACAGATAGTGATTAGTACACTCTCTGCCCTGCACCCACATGACTCTGGCTGTCAGTACCCCTGAACTCACTACTCTGGATCCAACTCAAGCCACCGATATGCAGCAATGTGCACTCTCTGGTCCCCTTAAACAGCAAGAGGAAGTTGTGTCCTATACAACCTGAGGAAATGCAGCTTTTTCCCTCCTCCTGGAAATCTCTCTCTGGAATAGGCAGTTCAAAACTCTTGATTACATTAGAGTCTCTCTTCTCTGGACTACAGTTCCTACAGTGCAGTGCTGCCTGACTTTGTCTATTGAACTCTTTCTGCTCAGCAGCTCCCTCCTCTTGCTGATATAGCTGCATATCAGTTCAGTACTGAAGGGCAGCAGCTACAATTGTATTGCACAGACTGGCCCCTTACCTCCTCTTCTGGAGTCCCCCAATGGCACTGTCCACTCCTCCTGTCCTGTGTTTGTCTCCATTAAATGCCCCCTGAATCAGTGATTGATTCCTTTAATTCCACTTTCACTTCCTAAGACCTTACTGGTAACATGACCATGGGGGAGACACAAGTCCACCAATATTCAGTGTGCTCACTATGAAACTCTGCTCTGGATGTGCTCATTGATGGTACAGCATCAGCGGTGTATACTGATCGGCATACGGTAATATCGGATGACACACTGCTTAAGTCCTATCATTGCTGACTCCTCCCGGCACAGATTCCTAAATCGCGGAACAATTTATATCAGAGCTTTATTTTACTTGGTGCGGTTGGGCACCTTATACATGTGTGTGTGCATTTTGTATAATATTTAGATATTAAAATGTTTTAAAGTGTATGCACTATGTGGAGTCTTTTGTTTATGAGGTGATGTGATGGTGGGAGTTGTATTCCGAAGAAGGTTTGAACCATAGGTGATCTTCAGTGTCCAATTTGGGACCAAAAGCACATTTAGATCAAACATAATATTATGTGAGGTCACACTGCTGGAGGTGAGCAGACATCTGGTGGAATTTTGTACTGTCATGTTTTTAAGCACTTGGTGGTTGCAGAAGGATGGAAGCACTTTAATGAAGATGATCTAACTTTTGTATATTTAATTTTCAATATATGTTGTGATTTCACTTAATATTGTAGCGCAGCACTGGTCACTGTTAATTAATGGTACCAGGTCAGTGGTGTCTTACTGTCTGCAGCAATAAGTCAGTATTCTTAATGCATGGATAGCCTTTAACAGTCTTGTTTACTTTGTGGACAATATCTAAGACTTTCTTAAAATATGAACAGTTTATATACTGTATGTCCCTTGCAAAATGTCTCAATTGAACTTCTACAAAGCCATGTCCACATGTTATTCAAAATTGATTATCATCCTAAACCCCTTGAAGATCAAGCCTTTTGTGTCAGTTTTTGTTTACCTGTAACAATCAGGATTTTTTGCAAGACAATTTCTTAGAAACCCCATACAGTATGTATTGTTTAAAGCAGAGACTTTAGAGAATAAATTGGTGGGTGTTGCACCTTTCTTTGAATTTTAATGCAAAAAAAACAATACATACCCAATTTGTTGATAAAATATAAGATGATGTTACACCAAGTAAATAGATACCAAACAGGTCACGCTTTAAAATTGCACACACCCGTGCAACAGCGACAAATGGAAATTTTACTATCCATAGGGAACAATTTAAAAGACTCCACAGGTTACCACTTTAGATTTGCATAGGAGGTTTTGTGCTAGAATTACTGCCCATGACCTGACGTTCGTGATGAAAGCTCACATGTGTGGGATGATCTCTGCTTGCCTGCGTGCAGGGTCGACTTGTGTATTTGCTTTTCCACACAAGCACGTTGAACAGGGGGCACTTTCAAATTTTTTATTTTTACACTGTCGCATACATTTTTTTTTTATCACTTTTATTGCTGTCACAAGGAATGTAAGCATGCCTTGTGACAGCAATAGGAATGTGACAGGTATTCTTTATGGAGAGATCTAGGGTCAATAACACTCCAGATCCCTTCCCTACCCTTAAAATATTGATGTGATCAAATGTTTTTCATTTTTAAAAATAGTGCCGTTTACATTCGGCTAAACCAGAAGTGCTGTAGTGTCATTGATTCATTTTCCCTATATCATAGAGCTAAATGGAGCGGTTGCACTCTTTTTTGGCTGTGTGATCAGCCGGCGGAGGCAATGGCTGATCCAATGGGTGTCCCTGTGAGATGGAACAGCTGATTAAAGCTGCAGAAGGTGGTGGGAGGGAGGGACGTCCCCTCCTGCTGCTTGTAATAGCAATCAAGCAGCGGGCATCATCCCAGTATAATCACCCAAAATCTAATGACATACAAGTACGTTTTTGGTCATCTGTGACAAGTTGAAATCCATGTGCATGTTCCCATTTCCTCACTGGCAATGAGTTGCCTGTGAATAAAAAAAACTGTGCAGCTTCGACCTGAAGCCTGCCTGAAATGCCCAGAGATGGCATCATCCCATCCTGCTTTATTGCTACAGTGTTGCTAGCAGACTCCCAGCTGTTACAGTTCATCTACGCCATCATAGGAGTGAGCTCTCAAACACTGAGAGTTTGTTATTTTGAAAAACAACAGACTTACTGGCAGGATCACCAGGTGAAAATAAAACCCAGAAAAAGAAAAGGAACGCATCCATCACATCCAGGGGCAGACTGACAACTCATGGGGCCCCCGGGCAATAGGGGATCATGGGGCCCCTGTCTCCTCACCTACACTCAAACCACACCCAAAAAAGCCTATGAAAAGGTACCAGGGGCATCTCATGGGGCCCCCTACTGACGCCAGGCCCTCGGGCAGTGCCCAAGTTCCCAAATGGTCAGTCCGCCCCCGATCACATCTAAGGATTGGTAAGCTGCAACAGAATAAGTGTTTGCTCTTTGGTTTAATACCACTTAATTGTCCCTTTTAATATGTGGACATTATCTAAGAATGGAGGGGTGGGTGTATCTGAGGAGCGTGTGTTTTGTTACTGTCCAGGGACCCCAAGAAGTAACAATGTTCCAGTTTTTCAATTCTACTTCAATCCCCATTTCATAAAATACATTTATCAGAGTGGTATAGGAAATAAAAACATCAATCAACAGTCTCTCTCTGCAGTTAATTACTTAACCTATAATTTACCTACAGTTGTTTTATTGGTGCTATGTAAATATATTCACTTGTTGTTAGCAGATCTCCCCAGGAAAACAAAAATCAAATTAATCCTTTTTTTTCTGTAGCATAAGTTGCTTTGTGGGCCTTAATCGCCAGGTCCAATCTCATTAAAATCATAGAATCAAAATAGTTTTTGTGTTCTACGCCTCAGTGATCAGACTAAATGAAGTGAGCAAAGACAAAGCAAGGAATGAATTACTCCAGGCTTCTGTTTTGCATCATTACTATTACTTCAAGCAATCCATTCTCTTAATACAATCCATGTTGATCATATCTGCTTAATGGACGCCAGTAAAACAATAACGACTATAAAAACATGTCTCGTGTTTAATGGTGATTGCAGGTGACTTCCTTCTTGGCTGTGTTTGTGAGGTTGAGGGTTTATTATTGAAATAAGAATATAATTATGCTGATTGAAATCTGCTTTATTTGTTATTAGAAGTACCTTGACTTGTATAAACCCTGACAGATGGTCTAGTTCGTTTATTCAAGTAGCAGATCCAACGCTGAAGAGGTTAAGGTCGATCACATGAGACAGCGTACACATATGGCACCAGTAGAATGCAATGAGCAGCAGGTGCATGGGTGCTTCATCTGTTCTCAGGATCGTATAATGAGAAAGAGTGGAAAAATACCTTCCCTGGCATCAATCAGTGCTCCTAAAATGTATCATTTATGAGTTAGGTCCAAAAATAATTTCAAGCCAATAATGTAATTTTCTGCTGTCAACACAACTCAATAAGTATATGCATGGATTCTTACAAATGCTTGAACTTGCAGTATCTTCTATTTCATAGCTGCATGGCGGGTCATAATAAGAGTGTACTTTTTAATTTCCAGTCAAAAGTTGTGACCAGCAATATATACTATAAAACTGTGCACCGGCGGCCATTTTAAAAGTTGATTGTTAAAATAAGGAATGTTAAAGCCTAAGTGCAGCTAAAATGAGAAACATAAAAATCAGCACAATGGACATAACCTAAGTCAATAGGATGTGTCCCTTGTGCTGATGCCTCTTGAGTTAGGTGAAATCACAGTCGCTTGCACATAGAGAGTTAGTGTTGTGGAGTCAGTGTTGATTTGCTCTTTCATTGGTGACTGATGTAAATTCCCCATTACATTAGTTATCAGTGTATATTCCTCATTTTACATTGATTATTAGTGTAAAATACCCTCCTTACATTGGTGGTCAAAGTAGAAACCCCCTCTTATATTGGTGGTCAGTGTAGAAATCCCCCCTTACATTGGTGGTCAGTGTAGAAATCCCCCCTTACATTGGTGGTCAGTGTAGAAATCCCCCCTTACATTGTGGAATTTCTCATTAGGTTGTTGGTCATTGTAAATGCCACATCACATCAGTGCCCTCATACTCACCACCAATGTAACGGAGGGGGACATTTGTATATTTTTCAAACTACAAAAAAGAAATGATTTGCTCAAATTCATCTGGTATTTTTTTTCTGCCCACTGAAGCTAGTGCATACCCCCTTCCCTTATACCACTGATCACCGATGTGGGGCAGGAACCATTGACATCACAGCATTTTTTCCCTTCTGCTATCTAATACTGCTGGGGATGGGGGGGGACTGCATGCAGAAGGTTAACCATGTTAACGTAGCAGATATATTAGAAGCACTGAAATAATTAGAGATGAATAAATATTCTAAAAGCTACTCTTCTCTTTTGACCTATACTTTGAGCTTGCTTATTTTCTATTTTTAATAAATATAAAGGGAAACATCCTAAATAAGTTTAGAAAAAAGGGTAATGTAAAAAAAAAAGCACTAAATAAAAAAAAAAGTTTTTTAAATAAAAGAAAGTTGTTGTTTTTTTTTTTTTTAGAGTGGGTGTAGTAAGGGTATGTTAGACAGATTAAAGAAAAATTCCAGATGATTAGGAAATGGTAAAGGTTTTATTTACAAGTTTAGTAACACGTTTGCTAGAGCTTGAGCAAATGGAAAATGGAAAGATAGAATAGGTTTTTAAGGAATCTTATAGAATGCAGAGAAAAGATATTTCCAATTTGAAGTGGTAGTAAACCCCCAGACAAAGGACAAAACAACTCCCCCCCCCCCTGCTGGTTTAGATCATAAATGTACTAGTATGCACCGTATACTAGTAGATTATGACAGACTTACCTGTACACGGCTCCCCGGCGCAGCCATCTTCACCCAGACTTCCTGCCAGGTTCGCGGGCTCCGGAAGTATGAATGGCGATGTCATCACTCCCACACGGGTGCCCTTGGCTGCGGCACGGAGCTCTGAAGGGACAGCATAGCATGCCATCCCTTCAGAGCGCATGTGCCATTGACATCACCAACTGCATGCTTTGTGATTATTTCCTAAGTAGTGCAAGATATTCACTGTACCTACAGGTAAGCCTTATTATAGTAAAACTTTTTTTCCATGCCCTCTAGATGTAAAGGAACAGCTAACCCTTGCAGTGTGGGCAAAACCAACTGCAAGGCGAAATTTTCAAGTTTCCCTGAGGTGGGCTTTAAACATCAATCCATACATTTTATCAATGCAAATTTAAAGTCTTGTTCTTTCCCATACTGTCCTTACTCCCAGAATCCAACACAAGTAAAGCTAGCCATTTCAATTAAATGATGTTCGCCACAAATGGGAAATATTATTCATTAGAACTATCTTTTGCAAATCTTTCATTATTAGTAACAGTCTGATTTTCCAAACAGTTGTTCACAAAGTACAATGCAATCAGGACAAGTACAAAGCACAGGGACCCAAAAAACATATATTGCACATTGTTCACAGCTGTTCAGTTTTAAGAGGGAAGGCTTGTGTACGGCTCTATCTTTAGAGGGAAAAATTGATTTTTTATTTTACAGTTGTGCACCTGATGGTGTAGGGAGATGATGACAGAGAACATGGGACATTCTGTAATTCAGAATACTGTATACAGGAGGGGATAGGGGAGTAGAGTTAACCACAACTCTGTAAACCACATGTGCATAAAAAAAAAGCTATTGATGTTGAGCTTAGAAAATACATAGACGAAATAAAGTATCATTTTACATGGTTTCGTATGGGTTTTTAGTACAACAAAAGAAATCTTTAACAAAGAACTAAACAATGATGTAAATATCTAGTATGTGACAAGACCATTATTTTGCAATCCAGGGTTTCTCACTGTTAGTCCATCTGCTTAACATCTTGAATAGCTGTCAGGTCTTCTCTGAGACTGGGTCACTTATGATTGGGGAATGGCGATAGCCCTCTGCACATGTACTGTAAATCCTGAACAGACATCTTACATATAACTAATATAGTAGCTACAAGACACAGCCAAATGCACTGGCAGATTTCCTGATTAAGGCCCAGATATTACCAAAGAGCTGCAATTAAGATGAATTTGTATGACAGTACTAAAGTGCACTACTGGACTAAAATCATGTTTAAATCTTAACTAAGCACATCATCAAGAGATAAAAAAAACCCTAATCTAACAAACCCTAGCAAATTCTAGAAGAGCATTTGAGTCTCAGCGCATTTCCAGATCACTGAGAACTACTCACCCTCATACAGCACTGCAACACACATTAACATTATTGATTTGAAGGGTATAGTAAAGATAGACCATGTACACATATGTAAACCGGTGTGCTCTTATGCCAAGTCTGCTTGTATTTCTAATATATAAAAAAGTGCAACGCATAAATGTATAATAAAAGAAATTATAATGGGCAGAGCAAGTTACAGTATATAATATGAATCACACAAATGTAAACTAAATGTGAAATGATCAATCCATAGGCTAAATACTGCAATTAGCACATAAATAGCATCCAAAAATAAATCAGTGTGAATAAAGTGAAGAAATGTGTCCGTGGCACTACAAAACACAGCAAACACAGCAGTGTTCAGTTCCAGATAAATCAATCTAAGTAACAAAAATAATGTATCCATGGCACTACAAGGCACAGTAGTGTTCAATTCAAAATTAGTGCTGTCGAATCCAGTTAGACAATCCACCACCGCTATGCACTCCCCAGAAAGCTACTGGTATAGCAGCAATGTATAAACTCTCAGATGGAGACTTGAAATCTTTAACCAGAAAGGACTTCTCCAGAAAGCTACTGGTATGGCAGCATTGTAAAACCTCTCTCAGATGGAGATGTGGAATCTTTAACCAGAAAGGACGTCTGCTAAGGAAGAAAGTTCACCACAGAAGCCCAGCAATCGATATATAGTGTAGTACTTTATTTGTATGAGGATAAAACTTTCAACGTGGAGATATAAAACAAAACTGTGTCTTTACACATACCAAGATGGCCACCGCTCCTGTTCACAGATGCGGCGGAATGACGTCAGCGTGTAGGCTCCACCAAACGCGTTACGTGCGCATGCACGTTCTCAGGGGTATGCCCATTGCCGACATCTGAATCAGACCTAATTTAAATAGCCTGCAAGGCGCGCAACAGATTAGCGGGTGCTATTTTGTTGTAGCTCACACACAGGAGACTTTCTTAGTAGATAGTAGTAGATAGTGCAAGTAAACTACAATATAGAAGCCATTATATTGGGGCTTAAACAGAAGAAATGGTCACCATTGGCATCTGAAAAAATAACAGCAGTAAAAAGAAAAATAATATAGAAATATGTTTATATTGAATATCTTATTAAAAAACATACATTGTAAATGGGGAATTGATAGATGTGTGAAAATCACTAAAAAGGGGGGATTTAATGAGGGAGAGAGTCACCATGATGTCCAAGTCCAAATGCAATCACAAAGCTTGAAGGCATCAATATCAGGCAGTGATACTGTCCCATATTATGATGTTAAAATGATAAAAACTGGCCCAATAAAATAAATAATAATAATAAATATATATATATGATAAAAATATTAAAAAAAAATAAAAAATCTGCCACTAATAAAAAGCAGGCAATTTAAAAAATATCCTACAATTATAAATAATATAACAGTTCAATGACAAATCGAACATATAAGATATGACATGAACATCATATGCGTCAAGAACACATATCAACTATTATCAATGAAACAATTATTATCGATATCAAGGTTAAGGCCCTGAGGGGTCAGGGAGCCCATTTTGTATATCCACTTGGTCACAAGTTGAGACACTGCTCTACGTTTATTACACCCTCTCCACTGTGGACTCAAGGGGGTTTATTTACTAAAGCTGGAGAGTCCAAAATCAGACTCCCTTCTGCATAGAAACCAATCAGCTTCCAGGTTTCATTGCCAAAGCTTCATTGAACAAGCTGAGGTTAGAAGCTGATTGGTTTCTATGCAGAAGGGAGTCTGATTTTGGACTCTCCAGCTTTAGTAAATAAACCCCAAGATGTCAATACCTATAAACCTAATACCATGTGAGTTTTTATGATGGCAATCCCTGAAGTGTTTGGACAAAGAATGCTCCTTATAGCCCTTCCTGATATTATAGAGGTGCTCTCTCATCCTGTCTCTCATACGCCTAGTGGTCCTTCCAATATGTTGTTTGTTACAAGAACATTCTAATAGATACGTACACCACTTAACGGCTGTTGCAGGAAATGAAGGAATTAATAGTGTAAATCTTATTGGAAACACTCGAACTGAAGGAAATAATCTTAGTATGTCTATGTCCTCCTAGCTGCCAAATCATACAGCGATTACATGGAAAAAAACCTTTAAAGGTCTGTGAAAAGTGAGATCTCTTGTGGGGGGTTAACAACATTGGGGACAATTTTGTCCCTCAAAAGTTGGAGCCCTCCGAAAGATGACCTCTGGTTTATATGGAAGAGACTTATTCAGAACCGGGTAATTTTCAAAATACTCCAATGCTTGGTGATGATATTCCTAACCTGAAAATGCTGAACCGAAAACGGACAAGCCACACGAGGTTCAGAGTTAATTTTACATGTAATAAGTAGAGATTCTCTATCCAACCCAGCCACCTGCTTAATAGTGTTGTCCAGAATGTTAGCTGCATATCCTTTTTCAAGAAATCTATCTCTAAGAATCTCTGCTTGAGAATAGAAATCTGATAAATTCTGACAATTGCATCTGATTTTAATAAATTGCCCCTTAGGGATATTCTTTTATCAGAGAGGATGGTGGCAACTGTCTACAGGACTAAAACTGTTCCTATCCATGGGTTTGAAATAGAATTTTGTCACTATGTTCGTACCGTATAAATGAGTTAAATATTTAAATGATTATTGTTCAAAGTACAGATGAAATTATTCAGTGACTCCTCATCAACCCGCCATAAGAGGAGCACATCATCCATGTACCTATGAAAAAACATTAATTCAGGCCAGTCTATTGAATAGATTAAATTCTTTTCCTATCGGGCCATGAAAAGGTTGGCCAAACTGGGAGCAACCCCTCTGATTTGCAGGTAGAATTTCTTATTAACCAGAAATAATTATGAGAAATAGTGATATCTAATAGGTTAAGTATAAAGGCTTTCTGTGCATTACTAATACTCATCTACTCCATGGAGATAGTATTCTGCAGCCTCCATCCCATCACTATGTTTGATACTACTGTACAGGGAGGCAACATCAACAGTAACCAAGAAAGTATTGAGAATGGTAGAAATATTCCCAATGTCCTGCTAAACATTTTTGGTGTCGTTGAGGAAAGCTGGAGTTTCCATGACTAAAGGCTATAGAAATACATCAATATACAGGTGAAACTCGAAAAATTAGAATATCGTGCAAAATTTCATTTATTTCAGTAATGCAACTTAAAAGGTGAAACTAATATATGAGATAGACTCATTACATGCAAAGCAAGATAGTTCAAACAGTGATTTGTCATAATTATGATGATTATGGCTTACAGCTCATGAAAACCCCAAATCCACAATCTCAGAAAATTAAAATATTACATGCAATCAATAAAACAAGGATTGTATAAAGAACAATATCAGACCTCTGAAAAGTATAAGCATGCATATGTACTCAGTACTTGGTTTGGGCCCCTTGTGCAGCAATTACTGCCTCAATGCGGCATGGCATGGAAGCTATCAGCCTGTGGCACTGCTGAGGTGTTATGGAAGACCAGGATGCTTCAATTGCGGCCCTCAGCTCTTCTGCATTGTTCGGTCTCATGTCTCTCATCTTTCTCTTGGCAATGCCTCATAGATTCTCTATGGGGTTCAGGTCAGGCCAGTTTGCTGGCCAATCAAGCACAGTAATCCCATGGTCATTGAACCAGGTTTTGGTGCTTTTGGCAGTGTGGGAAGGGGCCAAGTCCTGCTGGAAAATGAAGTCAGCATCCCCATAAAGCTCGTCTGCGAAAGGAAGCATGAAGTGCTCCAAAATCTCCTGGTAGACGTCTGCATTGACCCTGGACTTAATGAAGCACAGTGGACCAACACCAGCAGATGACATGGCTCCCCAAATCAACACAGACTATGGAAACTTCACACTGGACTTCAAGTATCTTGCAGTGTGTGCCTCTCCATTCTTCCTCCATACTCTAGGTCCTTGGTTTCCAAATGAGATGCAAAAGTTGCTCTCATCAGAAAAGAGGACTTTGGACCACTAAGCAACAGACCAGGTCTGTTTTTCTTTAGCCCAGGTAAGATGCTTCTGATGTTGTTTGTTGTTCAGGAGCGGCTTGACAAGAGGAATACGACATTTGAAGCCCATGTCCAGGATCCGTTTGTGTGTGGTGGCTCTTGATGCACCGACTCCAGCCTCAGTCCACTCCTTGTGAAAGTCTCCAACACTTTTGAATGGCCTTTTCCTGACAATCCTCTCCATGCTGCGGTCATCCCTGCTGCTTGTGCACCTTTTTATTCCACACTTTTCCCTTTCACATAACTTTCTATTAATGTGCTTTGATACAGCACTTTGGGAACATCCAACTTCTTTTGCAATTACCTTTTGAGGCTTTCCCTCCTTATGGAGGGTGTCAATGATGGTTTTCTGCATAACTGTCAGGTCAGCAGTGTTTCCCATGATTGTGATTCCTGCTGAACCAGACTGAGAGACCATTTAAAGGCTCAGGAACCCTTTGCAGGTGTTATGGCTTAATTAGCTGATTAGAGTGGGATACTTTGAGCCTAGAATATTGCACCTTTTCACAATATTCTAATTTTCTGAGATTGTGGATTTGGGGTTTTCATGAGCTGTAAGCCATAATCATCACAATTATGACAAATCACGGCTTGAACTATCTTGCTTTGCATGTAATGAGTCTATCTCATATATTAGTTTCACCTTTTAAGTTGCATTACTGAAACAAATGAACTTTTGCACAATATTCTAATTTTTTGAGTTCCACCTGTATTCTCCTGCTTGAGAAAGCAGAGAATCTATCCCACTAATAATGGGACGTCCGGGAGGATGAACAGGATCCTTGTGAATTTTTGGTAGGCAATATAGTATAGGTAATCTTGGAGCAGATGGACACAATAAATCTCTTTCTCTTTTAGTAATAATCCCATCTCTATATCCAACTTTGATGAGCCTTTTTAATTGCTTCTTGAACCCTAGTGTTGGGTTTTTTGGCAAGATCTGATATGTGCAGCTATCATACAGGAGCTTATAGGCCTCAGCCATGTAATCTGTTTTGTCCATAATTACAACAGCCCCTCCTTTATCTGCTGGTTGAATTAACAAATCTTTATTTTCCAAAAGACTGTCGATTCTCTTGGAATCTGCACATGATTGATTGGTTTATTTAATTCTTAATGTATCCAGATCTTTAGGCACCATATTTTTAAACATGGTAATATGTGGATTATCACTAACTGGGAGTTTAAAAAGAGAGGAATTTCTTAAATTCGTATCTTTATTGGTATTAGGAGTCTGGGAATTCCTTACTATTGGATTTTGTAAAAAATATTTTTTCAACAAAATATTTCTGGTGAATTTATGAACGTCACTGTACGTTTGGAATTAATTTAATTTAGCTTGAGGAGCATATTTAAGGCCTTTATTTAATAAATTTATCTCATCAGATGTTAGAGTTACTGTACTCAAACTAAATATACCGTTATTGGTTATGTTCGCCTTCTTTTGGGGTCTATTGACCCTCTTACCTCCTCTTGAACCTCTTCTGGATACAAATGTCTTTCTAGTGTGACCCGGTCCTAAAAAATTCTTATTATAAGAGTTTTGGTGATGATTCACATATTGTTGTGGTGCATTATTACGATTTGGAGGCGGGCCTATAGATTGTGGATAGTGGTCATAGGAATGCTTAGTATTGTGTCAGATTTGGTGGTCAATTCCTACCACTTACTCTATCTTCTTTATAATCTCTTATATCATGTAAGTATTTTTCCTTTTTCTGAGATTTCTGTGGATTGTGGATAGTGGTCAAAAGAATGCTTAGTATTGTGGCCCTGTTGGTAAGGGACATCTCTACGGTCATTGTGATCCCCTTTATATGGAACTGGCTGAAAATTGGGTCTATACCCAGTATTGAAGTTTCTCCTGATATTAGCAACCATCCCATGATTATAACCTCGAGAAGGACCCCCTCTACCTGCATTGATATATCCATATGATACATTGTGATGCAGAGATGTATAAGAGGTGTTTCCCTTGGTACTCTACCTCCCATATTTCCCTTAGGGGGATAGTGATGGTGTTTCCCCTTCTGAAAATTCTTATATGTATCTATATCCTTATCCTGTATCTCTCAAAGAGTTTGAAACCTATTGTGAGTAGATATTGCATATTCTTCCTCATCAGTAGAAGTAATGCTATCCATAGTATCTTTTCTCAGATGAAATCTCTGAGGGTGAGGACCTCTGGAGTCATAACTGGAGAGTCTCCTGGGTTGAGGTTTGGGTGTAAATGGAGATCCCCCACCATCAAACCTGACACCCCGACATTTGGGCTCATTTGCGTCAGATTTGGTGGTCAGTTCCTGCCACTTACTCTATCTTCTTTATAATCTCTTACATCACGTAAGTATTTTTTCTTTTTCTTAGATTTCTGTTCAATCTCGGTATTATCCAAGATCTGTTTTAGTTTATCTGACTCCACCTTATATTCATTCTTACTAACATGAGGTAAGAGATTTTCCATAGCTTTGTTAATCTCTGTATCCAAACGTATCAATTTCTTTAATGATTGGTCCTCCGCTCCCTATTGGTACCTTAGGGGAGCGGAGGGGGGGAACGGGTACCCGAATTTGACAGGTACCAGATCCCACTTCCGCTGCTATTGCCTAGGCGATTGGAAATGGAAGTTGTCCTCCTACCCTCCCTCCCCGAAGTCTTGTGGGACATGTGACAGGTCCCATAAGAAGATGGGGCCATTCAGGAAGCGCAGCACTACTCTCGCATGCGCATTGGGCACCTGGCTGTGCAGCCACAAGCTATCACAGCTGGGTGCCCATACTGAAGATGCCGGCGCCTGGAATACAGGACGGCCGGTGAAACGGGCTGAGGTGGGGGCAACACGGGATCATGGGACAGGTGAGTGGCTGTTTTTTAAACGTCAGTAGCTACAGTTTTTGTAGCTGCTGGCTTTTATTTTTTTACAGAGTGAGTGGAACTCCGCTTTAACTTCAGCAAAGAAATATCATGTCTTCTGCTCTGGGCAGGTAAGGCTGTGATGTGTGTAAATCTCAAGAAAACAAATATAAATCTCCTGGCTAGTTTTTATACATGTATTCAACCTGTGTATTAAACTGTTTGCCAGGAATTCAGCTTTAATAAGTGAAGGTAGATGCATACATGTGTTCATGTAAAAACTCATTTTTTGTTGCAGCTAGTTTTCTTACAAATTTTAAGAGCATAGCCAGTTTAAATCAAAAATAAGAAGAAAAAGGTACAGAAGACGTTTCCTGCAGAAGGGTGGAAAGTTCAAGGAAAGCAGTGTTAAGCTAAAAATGAGAAATGATCCAATGTTTTGAAGTCTAATGCGAACTGGAAAGCAAAGTAATATCAAAAGTGGCTGATGCATTTATGGGTGTACTTTAAATAGTTTTAACTAAAACATCATCGTTGAGGTATGTTGGGATGGATGGGTGTATTTTAAATAGCATTAACTAAAACATTATCCCTGATGTTAGGATGGATGTCAGAGGGCTTCCGAAACACAATTTATCAGATACAAACAGTTATTGCTGGTAGCTTAAAAATTGGTAATGTAACAGTGTGAACTGCTGGAATAATCCGGTCTACAGGACACAGAAAATCTAAAGAGGTAAGAATATAGATTTGGTTCAAATGATTAATTAAAATGGAAGCAGCTTTGACAACAATTTGTAAAAAAAGGGCCTCAAGGAAGTGTGATTGAATAATGTCAAGAGTGATGTAGTGTCAGGTTAATAAAAGAACAATTCTATTTCTGTCACCAAAGTAAATGACAGGGAACACGGAGGATTATTGTGAGCACATTAAAGGGAATACTAGAGGAGACAGGGATGCAATTAATTCATTTGCTCTCAGCACTCCATTGTAAATCAACATGTTCAATATCCCTGTTTTTAAAATGTCACCAGTTATATCAGTTTTATTAGATTTACTTCTTATCATTTTACATTTTCTACAAATGTTTATTAAAATGAATATGTATTTATTAACAGAGTTTTCAAAGTGTAAAAGTATATAATAAAGTTTTTACAATTGAGGTTTATTTTAAATAAATCTATATATATATTTGCGCATACACACATACAAGGGGCGTTCAAGTCACACCAAGACTTAAGTTTACAGGTATAAAAAGGGATGTTAGCATGGTGGTACTAAGTAGTAAGTGGCAAGTGAGTCCTATTACTGATAGGCAGTGCACATGTCGAAGGCCATTCAAGAGACTGTTAATAAAGATGGCAGACAACAATGTTAGTGCATGCATAGAACAGTGTGTGGTGATGAAGTTTCTTGTGAACTAAGGCGTAAAACCCATGTATATCTACAGAAGACTTCAAGCACAGTATGGTGATGAGACGCTCAGCTGCAATCAGACATTTGAATAGTGAAAATGTTTCAAAGATGGACGTACATCCATCAGTGACAATTCTAGCTGTGGTGGTTTCCTGCCCACAGCAATCATTCCTGTGAACATTCAGCGCCTGGAAAGCCTGCTCCTGGATAATCAATGCATAATCTGTTGTGAAATTGAGACACAAGAGACAAATCCTGCTGTGGGAACGGTGAAAACTAAGATGACACAGTGAAGCAGGCTGTCCTAGGATGGTTCAGGTGTACTGAGAAATCTTTCTATGCTGAAGCTTTCTAGGCATTAGTTAAACGATAGGATAAGTGTATAAATGTAGCAGGGAAGTATGTCGAAAAATAAATGCAGTTTCCACTCCTTGAAATGTGGTCTTTTATTATAAACATAACTTACCTGTGAAGAAGTATGTCTCATGTCCTACAGGCTACTTTCTCCTGTACAGATTTTCTCTCCAGTGGTGCCTGGTCTTCTTCACAGCATTGAATTTCCAGCACTGAGTGGGTTAATAGTTTCCTGTCTAACACTGAAGCACACAAAGAAGGCTAGCTTCCCCTTTCTGTCCTCTCTTTAAATGACAAAAGCCCTTGTATTGTTTTTACAGAATGCTCTGTGAGTGGTGGATCCTGTCATTAATCCATCTCTCCATTCAAAAAATATGTTGCATTCAGGGAAAGCAATGCAATGACTTTTTTCAATGGAGGAGAAGAAAAACGTTACTCAATTTACTTGATGTGATTAACTCATCACAACGCCATAAGTTCACCACCATGAAGAGTACCGGGCATCACTGGAAAGAATATTTCTACAGGAACCTGTAGGATGTGAGATATATTGTATTACAGATAAGTTATGTGGCTGTAGCAAATAAGAAATTACTTAACTTCAGCTTTAAAAACATTATACTGTACATTGTGGAATGCAATGCTCTGGAATGCAATCCTCTGAGTCACTCTCATTCAGCACTGGCAATAACGTGTCCCTGGAAATTGTTGTTAAAAAGTTACCTTTTATGCCAGTTATTTCTAAGTTCTCACCCTGTGCAGTCCTTAGGCTCCATGTACATGGGACACTTCTGAATGATGGAAACTGACTGCTGAAAAATGTAGGTTAAAAAAGTCTGTTTAGCCGTGTTTGCATACCGCATTTATGCGCGTTTATGAGGTTTTATGAGCGTTTGCGTTTAGAAGCGTTTTTTAATGCTAACCTCAGGAGACCTTCCAAAATGCCCAGAATGCACTGAAAAGAAGTACAAAATGAACAATTTCAGACATTTTGAGGGAAATAGAGAGAGCAGAAGCAGAGAGAGCAGTATTTGTTGAGATTAGCTGTCTTTTTTTGTGGTGTTTGGAAGTGATCCAGCTCATTTCTGTGCAAAAATTATTGCAGCAGTGTCTAACATATTTTCTTTCATGCAAAACCTCAAATTATGATGTAGCAGGTCCATTTGAGTAACGGGAAATTGCTTTGCATGCATTTTTCATGATGAAAAAAGGCTCTGGACAGCATCTGGAAATGGAAGAGTTAGAAAAATGTTCCAAACACAAATGCTTATAAATGCGGTTAGCCGCGTTTAAAAGCATTTGGCGTTTGAAATGCTGATATAATTTACTCCTGAATGCAAGTTTGGTGCGTTCAAAAAAACTACTGTGAACTCAACTGCCTGTAAACGACTGTAAACATCATAGTGTATATGGACACCTAGGAAAACATTAGGGAGAGTTCAGGGGCTGCTGAAAAAAATGCACAAAAGCTCCTAAACGTGAGTTTATCTGCTGCAGTGTACATGGAGTCTTACACTAACAACTGTACAACATATAGTTTAAGATGTCAGTGTTACATGAATGCTAAAAATAAAATACTAGACAGTGGCATTTTATAAGTGGACAAATAAAGCACGTATTTGTGTATATTCTAGCAAAGAGGGGTTTGACACCTTTTGAAAAGCTTAGGACAGATTTTAATGTAACCATGTAACAAAAGCTACTGAATGTGTAGCTTTGGATTTACCTGCTAAAACAAAAAAATGGACTGAATCCTTGCAGCTTGACCAAAGATTGGCATTCTCCAGAAGCCTGCCGTTCAATAAGCCTATGTCAACTTGGAAGGTGACCAAAATAACAGTAGTGCTGTGTGCTGCATATTAAATTTACTGCACTGGATGTAGCAGACTTTTTTTTACCTTTTCTGTTGCAATAATTTTTATTGATTGTAATAAGTATAGTAGAGCATTACACAGAGTAGATTAGAATTATTAATCAAAAGTACAGTACAGGTAAATAGAAACAAACAGGTACGTAAAACAAAACTAAAAGGTACAGTTAGAATTTTTCATACTTCTAATACATTCACAGTTTGCAAAAGCCAGCTGATTATTTCTATGTAGTGCAATAAACCAGTATCTGGTGTTCACCACTGACATACAAAGAAAGGAATGGTTATACCAATAAAGTAATCAGGAGATAGAAAAGACATAAGAGGAGCCAGCGTAGAAAGAAGTAGGGGAGTGGATGGTATGGAAGAAAAGTGGGGGAATAGGGAAGGAGGGTATGAGCTTAGGGAGACCACATTATTTCATAACCTGAGGTTGTCTTGTAGTCTATTGAGAGTACTGGGAATAATAATAAATAACAGTCACCAGAGGGAGAATGCAAAAAAAACTCAACAGCTCACTCACAAGATTTCTGGGAGGATCAACAGGTTTTTATTTTTTTTTTATTCCATAAAAGTTTATTTAGAAGTGACAACACGTTACAGGAAAATATAAAGAAATGCACATACAGCATCAATCAGGTCATAGATACAGCTTAAACCAAAATACAGGAAGAAACAACATGGTAGAGTGCGACACGACACTGTGGATAACAGAAGCATGGCAAATTACGGCAGAGATAGGCCTGTAGTACTCAAGGTTCAAAAATGTACAATAGAGAAGGTAATAACCGTTTACTTCCACCAAGTGAATATTGGCGTACTGGCCTATGCATGGAGGAAATGAACCTTCAGAGCCTAAACCAAAAGCAGTGCGCTATCATGAGGCCAAATGAGCATCGCAGTCTAAGAGAAGATGTCATGAGTACCATTGACTATCCTAGAAGATATAAGCTAACCATACACCAAGTAATCCTGGATAAAATGAAGACTAAGCCTGATCGAAGACTAAGAGGTTGTCGAGAAAGAAAAGAAAAAAGGGGAATAGAAAGAAAGAAAAGGATAAGAAAAGGAAAAGAATGGGAGTCATAGTAGAGAGAGAGAAGAGAAAGAGGGGGAAAACAAAAACAAAAAAAAAAGGGGGGGGGGAAGAGGGGGGGGGGGGGAGAGGAGGGGGAGAGGGAGAAGGGGGGATAAGAGGCAAAAAAAAATAAAATAAATAAATAAATAAAATAAAGGGGAAGCAAGGGAAGCGAAAGGTCCGGGCTGCGAAGTTTGTGTCAACAGAGTTAATGGAGATCATAAATGAAAGTGTCAAGAATATAAACACTCACCAAAGCTAAGCAGGCAAATATAAATTACCGGAAAGGAGGTCATTACCACGCAGATAATGAAAGAACCAAGGGCATAACCAGAGGTAGGGCTGAGCTCAATCAGGTATCCCGACCCATGAGAGATCCGAATTCAGGGGTAGTTACAAAGTGGGTCCAGCAGGCCCAAACATGTGAGTATTTAGTTGGCATGTCAAGTGCAGTCGCAATCAGTTCCTCCATTTCCGCCACTTTGCTTATTCGATTGAGCCAATCGCGTATAGTTGGGGGGTGAGTAGAGCCCCAAAGCACAGGAAGACAGAGTCTGGCTGCGTTGATCATATGCATCGCTAGGGACTTGAAATATTGACTCCTAGGAATGGGGGTATGATGAAGCAATAGCTGAGCAGCAGAGAAAACTATGGGCAAAGTGGTCACTGAAGTCACCAACCGGTGGACCTCCAGCCAGAATGGTTGAATAAGTGGACAGGACCACCAAATATGCAAGAAAGAGCCATCAGGTGTCCCACATCTCCAGCACACATCAGGGACAGAAGAGTTAAACCGATGAAGTCTGGAGGGAGTACGATACCATCTAGTGGCCAATTTGTAACCATTTTCCTGCGTCGAAACATTATTCGAGCAGGAGTGGGAGTACATAAAAATGCGGTCCCAATCCGATTCCGATAAATCCGTCTTTAGGTCTCTGTTCCACGCGCGACAAGAGGGGAAAGAAGTGCAAGTCCTGCTGTCCCCTAGGAGAGGATAAATCTCAGAGATCAAATGCGTCCGCGGTTCGGATTTAGAGCATAAGGATTCAAATGGAGTAACAGGGCGAGTCCAATTATGGCGGGATTTATGGAAAAGCAGGAAGTGTCTAATCTGAAGAAAGGCCCAGAGAGGGAATTCGCGGATATTCAAGCTAACCTTCAGCTCCTGTAATGTTTTCACCTTGCCGGAGTGAAGAAAATGTTTTACTAGAATCTGATCGTGTGGCCAGTAATTTGATAAAAAATCCTTGTGCATCCCTGGGGGAAAATCTGGATTCAGGCGGATCGACGTCAAGGGACTAGGAGAGTTTGAAACGGACGACGTTTTACAAGCCTTGCGGAAAACTTCTAACGTGGGACCTATCAAAGGATGAGAGAGGAGAACCTGAGGTGTGTGTTTCGGCAATAGCCAAGGGATCGATGGCAGGGGAGTGGGCGAAAAAGCCTTCTCCAAAAGGACCCAGTCTTTGGAAGCAGAATGAATGTGCCAGTCGACTATGCGGGAAAGATGACACGCCCAGTAGTAGCGGTGTAGGTCAGGGAGCCCAATGCCCCCGCTGAGTTTGGGACGAGTTAGCTGAGAGAATGAGACCCGCGGACGCTTGTGATTCCATAAAAAGAATGAACATAGTTTCTTACAAGAAGCAAAGAATGTCATTGGAAGTAGAATTGGCAAAGTTTGGAAGAGATAGAGGAGACGCGGAAGTATATTCATTTTAATAATTGCAGCCCTACCGAACCAAGAGAAGCAAGGGCGATGCCACTTGTTTAGGTCTTCCTGTATGACTTTGAAAACCGGTAAGAAATTTTTGGCATAAAGGTCGTCCAGATTACGGGTGAGATGTATACCAAGATATGGAAGGGCATCCCTCACCCACTGAAATGGAAAATGAGACTCACAGAAGGAGACGAGATCAGTGGGAAGGGTTATGTTGAGGGCGAATGACTTTGAAAAATTAATTTTCAGGTTCGACAAAAAGCGGAAAAAAGCAAAGTCTTTCAGCAAACTCGGTAGAGTGGTGCGAGGGTCAGCCAAAAAAAGAAGGATATCATCCGCATAAGCAGCAATTTTGTATTCTTTGTCTGCTATCCTGATCCCCTTAATATCTGGATTAGCGCGAAGTTGTCTCAAAAGAGGTTCAAGGGAAATGACGAACAAAAGCGGGGATAGGGGGCAACCCTGACGAGTGCCATTTCCAAGGCAAAAAGGGTTTGATAAGTGTCCATTAACGCGAACTTGAGCTGTAGGGCCCGAGTATAGGGTCATAATAAAGTTCAGCATTTTCTCGCCCAGGCCCAAAGCTACCAGCGATCCCCGCAAATAATCCCAAGCAATCCTGTCAAAGGCCTTCTCAGCGTCCAATGAAAGGAAGAAGGCCGGAGAGTTCGATTTGCAAAGCCAGTGTTGGAGATTAAGGGCCTTGATAGTGTTGTCCCTTGCTTCTCTACCAGGGATAAATCCCACCTGATCCAAGTTAATGAGGGATGGGAGCAAAGGGAGAAGTCGGTTAGCAAGCATCTTTGCAAACAACTTAATATCCACATTTAGCAGGGAGATGGGTCTGTAATTAGACACCTGAGAGATATCTTTACCGCTTTTGGGGATGACGGAAATGTGTGCTTCCAACAGCCTATGATGTGGCCTAGGGGACTGAGAAAGAGTATTGAAAGCGGAAAGAAATGGAGTACTCAGAATGTCCAGAAAGGATTTATAATAAGCCGCAGACAAGCCGTCAGGACCCGGACTTTTGCCCGCTTTCAACTGCCGCACTGCACACTGCAATTCGCTTAAGGTCAGATCTTGGTCCAGCGATAAAACCGTCTCCTCAGAGAGAGCGTTTGGACCATGAAGACGAAGAAATTCAGAGATTAGGGACACTCTGGGCCTGTCAATGTGCATCGGGGGACGTTCTGGTGGAAGATTATAAAGGGACTTATAAAAATGTTCAAACTGAGAGGCAATATCAGGATTGGATGTGGCCATCACACCCCCAGGGCCTCTTATTTTATGTACAGTCATATGAGAACGTTTTTCCCGAAGAGCCCGAGCTAGAAACCTCCCGCTTTTATTGGCAAACTCATAATAAAGCTTTTGGGAGAGGATGAATCTTTTCTTGACCACTTTGCCCAGCTCAGTGAGAAGTCGCAAGCGAGCATTTGTGAGTTCCGAAAGAGTCGACGCAGCCAGAGTCTGTTTATGTGCCCTCTCCAGAGAGCGTATCCTATCTGTAAGTAGCTGCAAACGTCGCTGTCTGTCTTTCTTACGTCTCGTTGCTGCCGCTATAAGGCAACCCCGGATAACACATTTATGAGCTTCCCACTGCGTAAGGGGGGAGGTATCCGAAGAGCCATTTAAAGAGAAATATTCACGCAGATCAGAGCGAATGCCTTGTTCAATAGCACAGTCTGCTAGAAGCGAGGCGTCTAAGCGCCATAGCTTCGAGCGAGCAAATTTCTCCGGGAGCCGCAAGGTTACGGTTATGGGGTGGTGATCGGAGAGGACCATCGGCTCTATAGAAGCAGCATGTAGAAATGGGAGGTCCGACTGTGACAGAAAAAGGTAATCAATCCTAGAATACTTATTGTGCGGCGGAGAAAAGAACGTGTAATCCTTAACAGTGGGGTGGAGTGTGCGCCAGGAGTCATGTAATTGCAAGTGTTGCAACTGCAAATGTATCTGCCTAAGGGCCTTAAAAGGCAAAAACGAACTGCCGGAGGAGGAGTCTAGCAATGGGTTTAATGGGACATTCAAGTCCCCCCCCAGTATCAGCATACCTGATTGAAACTCAGCCAAAGTAGCAGCAGTCATACGCATGAACGTGACCTGTTTGGTATTGGGAGCATAAACGTTGGCAAGTGTGATGGGTCTGTTGGAAAAAGAGCCCTTTACAAACAGATATCTGCCCTCCGGGTCAGCAAGGGAATCCTGTAGCACGAATGGAAGATGTCTGGCAAACAGGATAGCCACTCCTTTCGATTTAGCCAGTGGATTGGTGGCATGAAGAACAGTAGGGTATCTGAAGTTAAAAAGCTTGGGTATGGAGTCCCTGCGAAAATGCGTTTCCTGGAGGAGGAGTATATCCGCCTTTTGCTTATGCGCGTAAGAAAGCAACATAGATCGCTTTTCGGGAGTGTTCAAACCCTGAACATTGAGTGAAAGAATTTTTAAGGACAGCAGTCCCGCGTTAGAGGCGGGAGAAAGCATGACTGTCAAATTTGTTCGCAGAAGCCTGATGACACAACTGCAAATGTGCAGGGAGGGAGGAGAAAAAAAAAAAAAAAAAAAATGGGGGGGGGGGGGTGGAGTAGGAGAAGAGGGAGAGAAGTAAGGGGGTAGAGAGCGAGAAAAAGAGAAGGAGAAAGAGAACTCCCAAGAGAGAAAAAAAAAAAAAGAGAGGGAGGAAAGGGGGGGAAAGTACTACACGGCTCGGGGAGAAGACCAGCTAGTCCACGTATGAAAGGAGAAGTACAGAAAGAAGGAGGAAAAAACAGAAAAAGAAAAAAAAAATTTAGAGCCAAAGAGAGAGAGAAAGAGAAAGAAAAAAAAAAAAAAAAAAAAAAGGGGGATGAGAAAAACGAGAGAGAAGAAAAAGTAGAGGAGAAAAAACTAATAATAGTAGCCTAATGTATGAGGTCAGTGAAAGCTCACAGAGCTCACTGTGTGGGGAACGAAGTAAGCGTTGAGCCAAGAGTGAAGCAACCGCCGGCCGGTCGCCTTGTAAAGTGCATAATCAAAAAAACAAAACTAAAGGAGGGTGAGTGTTGAAAAAGGGGGGGCGCAAGCAAGGCATGTAATACTGTGTACAGTAAAGGCCAAGCTAAAAGGGAAAAGACCTTGGACAACCCCAAGAGGTGATAAGCCAGGAGGCGTATGCGGGTGCCCGCGGCGGGCACGCTGGCAAAAAGGGGCAACAGTGACGGGATAATAGGTCACAGATATTCCATTATACGGATTGAGAAAAATCAAGGGGCTAACCAATCCTGCATGAGGACAGGGCAAATTACCTCCGTATAAGAACAGAACCTACAGGCAGGACATGTAAAACAGTAGATCTGTGAGAGGCCGTAAGGAGTAATACAGGCTTATCAATTAAAGAAGCAATAATACAACATAACATATGAACAAATACCATACAGGAAAAACAAATTTCAATACAAAAACTGAGGTCAGGAGAGAACCCTAGAAAACAGTATACCCCAGCTTCAGGCATCCGTACTACTCAGGATCCCCAGACTCAGTGCCAGAACTGTTACCCCGTGGAGACGAGCTCATCTAATTATAGCAAAATATGGAACGGGTTCTACCAAGACCCCTGTGACACCCACGAGAATGAGCAGCACCTCTCCCATAACCAATACTGAAAGGAGGGGGGGGCACACCCCCAGGACTGGGGGGAAGCATAGAGCCCCAGGACAGCCGTAAGCGCTTACAGAAAAGCAGGTCACAGGGGAGTACACCAACCGGCTCCGTGAGGCCTCAAACAAAGTGCGCAGAGGTGATGGTCATTCACGCGGCATCGTTCAGAATGTAACAAGGGCTCCCAACAATCCCCTGGCAGCAGTGTGAGGTAGATCCCTCTCCCCCCCCGTCCCACCCCCCTTCCCCTAAATAACAACTGCCCCTCATCAAAATCCCGTATCTAGTGCAGAACTCAAAAAGGATATCAAAAGTAACCACGGGTATCATATAGAGCACATGTCCGAAGCAGGAGCAAAGGCAATTCCCTCCGGTCAAATAGACCCCAAAAGGCTGCAAAAATCCTTCAGATGAAGCCGGGTCGCGGCCTGGGCTTGTAGTGCAGTACAAACTGGAAGGAGCCGGCCTTCCCGAGAGCTTTCACCAAACCGGAACAAGAGGAGCTTAAGACAGGAAGTGAACCGGGCACCCGGAAGGAGATAGAGACCCCTGCCGTGGGAGCAAGACCATTCTTCTTCAGTAGGCAATATATTGCGGGGAGGTAGCTCCATGATGCGATAGGCGCAGAGATCCAGAGCAAGAGCAGTAGGCTTGTTAGAGCAAGGAGAATCCGCAAACCAATGGGGTGTATACCGGGTGTCGATCTTGAACAAGTCTCCTGACCTGTACGCTAATAAATATCACCCCAAAACCTGGGGAGGTGGCATATCAACATGGATGACTAAAGCCTGCGAGAGCGACTGTAACGAGGCAACAGTAACCGTTGGGGCAAACCAGTAGAGCCCTACTCAAAGCAAAAGTAGCTGGCCAATCACAGATCAACAGGAAAACTGGAAAAACGGAGGCTGAAAGCCTGCTGGTGTAGCGGATCATTGGTTCTCGTGCCGAGGCTTCCTGTGCGCCGGGGAGGCCGTGGGACTGGAAGTGTCCATAGAGGCCCCTGCAGGGAATCGTGGAGGTGTCGAAGGGACCATCCGGCGCCGTCGCTGAGCAGGGTTAGGCCCGCCCGTTGCACCATCTTCAGCTCTCAGATCTGGGGCACGTGGCAACCTCATAGACCCATTCCAATCGGGTAAGGCAATCGGAGGAATATCCAAAGCAGAGCAAAAAGATGGCAGTTCTTCAGGAACACGTAGGTTGAAATTACGGCCATTCACTTGAGCAGAAAGGCAGAACGGAAACCGCCATCTATAGGGGATGTTGCGCGTGCGGAGAGTATCCAATAGGGGGCGCAGCGCCCGCCTTTGTTGCAGGGTCAGATTGGATAGGTCCTGATATAGCTGTATCTCCGCCCCCTCATAAGCAAGATGTCTTCTCCCCCTGGCGCATTTGAGGATATCCTCTTTAAGCGGGTAACTTTCAAGACAGCAAATTATGTCCCTGGGAGGGTCTGTGTCTCCCCCCCTAGGGCGGGTCGCCCGGTGTACACGTTCAATGGCAATCATGGTTGAAGGTGGGCGACCTAGAAGGTCATTAAAGATAGCTATTACCGCTTTAGGGACATCACAAGGTTCCACTGATTCAGGAAGGCCCCGGACCCTAATATTGCGTCTGCGTCCACGATTGTCTAAGTCCTCAATGTGTCTATAAAAATCTCGAATGGTCGACACGTGCAGCGCTGATTGTTGTTGTAAATCAGAAATTGCCGCCTGATTCTGCCTGGTATCCAGCTCCACCCGCTCCACCCTTGTGCCCATAGAGCGGATGTCATCCCTTAATTCAGTGAGGGCAGAGGTTAATGTAGTGGTTAGGGTGGACTTTATATCAGCTGCCACAGCCTGGAGGTCCCTTAATGATAGGGAATGTGTAGCATGTGAGGAATGTGAGGAATCCAGCTGTGGCACTGTGTCCAGCACAGCATATTCGGCTGTGCTTGCAGAGCCTGTGTCAGAGACTGCAGAGGGAGGGGGAGAGGGGGATGACGCTGGAGAGGGAGAGGGCTGCGGCCCGTCTTTCAGCTGGGAGCGGAAGAGCTCCTTTATATGCCTCCCCTGAGCGTTGTGACCCCGCGGGGACCGCGATCTGGCCCCAGAGGGTGCCCTGTCAGTCTTCCCCATAGCAGAGGGGAGATGTCTCACCCGTCAGTGCAGAGCGGCAGCAAGGTAGGAACCGGCCGGCGGGAGCTCCGTGATTACGCGGCCATCTTCACTCGCGGCTCGGCCACGCCCCCCAGGTTTTTATTTTTGACTTATTAAAGAGACATAACAAAAGCTTTCAGTGATACAAAAAACAGACCAAACAAGAGAAAATAAAATGAGTTCCATGTTCCAGTTATATACACCTTAATATCTTTTGGTTTGCTAGACAATAGGTTCCATTTACACACAGGCGATTTTCAGATGCCATTCATTTTAATGGCACCTAAAAATGTGGTGCGATTCTGCCATGTTCTGCCGAAAAAGCTCCTTCTCCTTTTTGGGCAACACGCCTCACGCGATGTGGTTTGCCACGACTGCAGCGAGATTTGCACAGCGTGTTTAGGTGCCATTAAAATGAATGGCATCTGAAGATCACATTGTGCAATTTTGTCATTTTAACACAGAGTTTTGAAATTGCATGCAGAATCAAGGTAATTTGTAATGTGTAAATGGAGCCTTAGCCCTAATTTCCACAGTAGCTATCATAGGTTGTGTCAATGACTATATTAGTACAATACTCTGTTGTTATTAAGAGTGTGAGTCAGTCTCACACACCTACCTCTGTCCCTGCTGCTCAGCCACTCGTGGTGGCACTTGTGTTCTCTTTGCCATGAAATGAGGACAGTGCTCAGTCTGTGGTGTCTAGCCGGTGGTGGCAGGCTCATGTCCTCTGTACTAGGCAGCAGGTTACTCCACCTGCATACACACCTCTCTCTTTTGATTAGCTTGTGGCCAGACCTCCCTACCTCTGGCTGTTTTGCCCAATTTGCTGTTCTTCACTGTCACTATATTTGAGCATCACAAGCCCACAGCTCTGGGTTTCTGATTACGTTCCTGCTTCCCGGCTCCCTACAGGTCTTTGCTAGTCCCTGACCTGTCTACCTGTCTTGGATTGTACTTTGCTGAGCCCTGCTCAAGTTACTGACTACTATTTTGGATGGCTACTTGCCTTGACCGCTGACTATTTACTGTATTGCACTTATCTGCTGCTTGCCCTGACCTGGGAATTGTTTACTGGATGCTTGCCCACAGTCTGCCCGTACCTCGCACAGATGCCACAGATAACATTGTTTATTGACATTTCAAAGGCAGAGGGTCAGAGATATCACCTGTTACTAGGAAGTAAGAAGAAAGCTGGATTTTTGACAGGATCACTAGGTATGATTTGTTAAAAGAAAGGCCACATAGGCAGAGCACACCACTGGTTGAGTTCCACATAATGTGTTAAGCTGTTCATTGTCTATGTTTACTATTGTGTTCTTCTATCCTCCTGTATTTTGTTCTTTGTATTTATACCCCTCCCATAGTCAGTACCCTGGAAACCATCTAACTGAAAGCATGTACTAGCATATTTCCATCATTGCAAAAACTATATTGTAAGAATAAACTTCATTGAGATATTTCAGCATGTCTTTTATTGAGCCATCTATTCGTGGATTTGGCCAATGGTTTTTGCTATTCCATT
This sequence comes from Staurois parvus, assembly GCF_062004578.1. Lineage (NCBI taxonomy): Eukaryota > Metazoa > Chordata > Amphibia > Anura > Ranidae > Staurois > Staurois parvus. The sequence goes on from NW_028318515.1 coordinate 9,118,699, forward strand.
ACAACAGTCTGGAATCGCTATAATGACGTGAAACAAAATAGCACTCATTGAGGAACTGTGTGCATGGTCTGTAAGATATTGTTTTCTTTTTTTTACCCTTTAACCCTAACGGTGTTGTTGCTGCCACTTATTTGCCCCATAATAGGCAGTCACATTTTATTATTAAACCCAATGTGGATCTGTGCTTAGATAAAAAATATAAAACAGAAACATGAGCAACTAGCACAGGTATAAGATATTAAAACACAGTAAACATAATATATAAAGTGCAGCACTAAACACCATATTCAATATAGTGACAGTCCACCATAATCAAATGAATGTCGACCTCAAGAAATGTCCATGATAATGGATGTGCTTCACATAATCGGAGAAGAAGAGTAAGACCCACTTATCCAACAGGGCTGAAGAGAGAGTGACACTATAGGTTACTTCTGGTGACCACAGGTGAGTGAGCCCTTACTGGAACTGTTGGGCTCTCAATTTAATGAAAAGCCAAAAGTGCATAAAGGGATCAATCCCACAACATATTCATGCTGTATGGCAGTAGTCCCCTCCTATGGCTCCACTGTATCTTCGAAATGATTCGCCGAACAACTTACATGATCACCACCGACCCAAAACAGAATATAATAAAATAACCAATACAATTTTATTTTATTGGTTATTATAATATATCCCATTTTGGCCACAAGATGGGGTCAGTGCTGATCATGTCGGTTGTCAGGTGAATCATTTCCGAGTACAGGTACAGTGGAGCCACAGGAGTGGAGTACTGCCATACAGCATGAATATGTTGTGGGATTGATCCCTTTACGTGCTTTTGGCTTTTCTTTAAAATGGGAGCCTAAAAGTTCAAGTAAGGGATTACTCACCTGTGGTCACCAGAAGTAACCTAGAGTGTCACTCTCTTCAGCCCTGTTGGATAAGTGGGTCTTTCTCTTCTTCTCCTATTGTGTGAAGCACACCCATTATCATGGACATTTCTTGATTTGCACATTCATTTGATTATGGTGGACTGTCACTATTTTGAATATGGTGTTTTGCGCTGCACTTTATATATCATATTTTATTATTGTTTTGTTTGGGGGATTTCTGATTTTGTACCAACAAATTCTGCATCTGCTTCCAGCACTTTGGAAAAAACTTTATGGCATCCACCTGCTGTCTATACATAGAGCGTCTGCTAATGATAAATTCATGTGAAAGGTTTATGCAAAATAAATAACACGATCCTTCCATTAACATTCTAATTATCATTCAAGTTTGTTTATGCTGTATTTCTTCTACCTCTGGAATATAGTTTGGGAAGCTAAATTGCAGTTTATCTGATGCTCTGAGGTTCCACAGTATCACACTGCAAATTGTGAACACTAGGGTTGGCAAAATATCTCATCTTTTAGTGTAGCCAGCATCCATTATGGACTGCTTCACTTTTGGTTTACAGGAAAACTCAATGCAAAACTGCTTGTATTGATTACACCCAATGCTTTTTAGCAATAGTCTTAAATACCTAGATTTACAATTATGAATTATGTTAAACTGTGTCCACATTTTTCATGTTTTGGTTAATATTGTACCATCTCCAATTGTCATATTTAGCCATTGGTAATACAGGTCCCCTTTTTCTATAGGTTAGGCTCAAGCAAAACATATTCCCCATGTATCAGAGATTAGAAAATGATCTTTCTCGAACACAACAATATATAATGAATGCCACTATATTGTCCCTTGTAAGTAGGATACAAGTGATATTGTAATAACTTGTCTTAATATGACTGAATGCTGCTCAATACATAACATTAAGGGGCCTGTCAGAATATAAGTGATGTAGCTACCATTGCTGAGCTGTTTTTGAATGTATAAGTTCCTGGTCAGTCATTCTGGTAATAATTTTATTGTCAGTCTCTAATTAAAAACAGTCTCTAACATTTTTGTGACATCCATGAGTCTTCAGATCAGCTCCATTCTTGTAAAATGCTTCCTTTATTGTGTATTCATAATATTTCATATTAATCCTTTCACATGGGCGTCATCAGTTCAGTCACCTCTTTTTGCTAAGAAAAAATGATGGATTCTGATTCAGGTTACACCAGTTTACATCAGTTTGCACATCCATCTTCAGTTCAGTTTAGTTTACATCCATTTACTTTAGTGTGTACTTCAGTTTAGTTCAGAATTCACTTTGGTTCAGTTCAATTCACTTTACATAAGTACTGTACGCACTTTGGTTCAGTTCAGTTTAGTTCAGTTCTTTCAGTTCAGTTCAGTTCAATGAGTTTATATCCATTTTTGCTTTTTTTTTAGTTGTTGAAGAAAGTAATCATAGATGGCAAACGTATAACCAGTTCCTCTCTCGTACCTGTTCACCCTTATGGACCAGAGCAATTTTTACAATTCTTCTATAGACCTGTTTAGTTGGCAATAACTTTGTCATTACTTAAAGTGGTGGTAAACTTAAAGGAAAAAGAAAAACTCTCCAAGCAAAGCAATGTTATAATACTAGCACATTATGAAAGACTTACCTTTAAACAAAGCCCTCCATGAGGCTTCCATCTTCCCATGGTTTTCCTTTCGGGTTCGTGGGCTATGGCCATTTGACTGGTCGTGCCACGATAACATCACTCCCGTGCATGCTTGGCTGTGGCACACAGTCTGAAGGAATGGCATGGGTATGCCATTCCTTCAGAATGCATGCAATGGTGACATCACCAGCTGCCGTTCACTAGAATATCTCCTAAATGCTGCACGTTTGAAGGTAAAAATTTAAAAAAAGAATTTACTACCACTTTAAGATAACAAGGTGTTGGAAGGCACAACATTTGATTTATATAGATAGATAGATAGATAGATAGATAGATAGATAGATAGATATAGATACATTTTTGGACTCTTGAGAAACGGTTAGACAGAAGCCACCTGGATATGGCTGAGGGTAGCCTAGAATGCCAGCAGAGCAAGAATACCCAGCGGGGTGTGTACAGCAGAAGGGCGCATATCAGGTCTTCATCTGGGAGAGGATTCATTCATACCCCCTGGCGGTGGGGTATGGAGATAAGAAAGCCTCATGTCAGACCTTCTGGTGATGCGGAGATTGAAACGACTAATGTACTGGCCTGCAATAAGGTTAAATCGCAGGGTGCCACTTCCCCCCAGTGGAGGACAGCGACATACTTCCTGGAGGATGATCGGAGTAATACCTAACTACCTGGTGATAGTGAGGACAGCCCTATATAATTTATGGATTGTCGCTCATTGGACAGAGGACTACACAGGGCTGGCAGAGGGTGTTTGTGTGGGTTGTGTCTGTGAGTGCTTTAAAATGTGAGGGCCAATGATGAATGGTCTCTCTTTCTTTCTAGAGCCCAGTCAATATACTTAACTACGAGGATGGACTTACACAACGTATCATCTCTGCTCTTTTGTTTCTACATACAGTATATACTCCGTATTATTCAGGTAGATTTTTATATTAGCATTTTACTTTCTTGGTAAATAAATAAGACCTTTGCTTCTTTGAGCATTGTGATTATTATTATAGCTACTATTGGTATTATATCATCAGCATTAATATTATCAGAACTTTGATAGACTAGCTAGTTATAGCAACAGAGAAGATAGTATATATTTGTCATTTATGTAGGGGCAATCCAAGAACCACCCCTATTTATTTCTCAAGGTAATACACACATACACACACACACATATTTTTTTTCCCAACAAGGCTTTTCTAAGGGTTCTTTCACATGGTGCTGCTGCACTCCTCCGCTGAATCGAAGCTGAATGAGATGGTTGTCAGTTTTTTTACTTTTTGTGCCCATTCACTGCCCTTGTTTACACAGGGGGCATGGGTGGACCTGTAATAGCCCTATGGGCGGCCGGACGTAAATGGATTGTCATTTTACATCAGGTTACCTCCGATCCATCACTTTTAAGTCCAGGAAAAGAGACTTGGATAGACTTAGAGTTAGGCGGGTGCAAACAGACACAAGTCTATGTACATCAGTCTGCCTGATCAGAAAGCCTGTGTGAAAAGGCTCTAAATATTATATGTTTTCCAAACCATCTAAACCTTTGTCCTTCATTCACACTGAATTACAACTCTCTCTCCATAGCTGAGCCAAAGAGGAGTGTGCACTGCCCTGCTCTTCCTGGATTTTAGACCCCCTTGAATTCCCACATATGAGTGGTAAACTTCAGATCACTGTAGAATGCAGTTTCTATTAAGGGGTGTACTCTGTTGCAGTCAGAAAGAAGATATATCATCCTGGCATTAGAAACTCCTCGTACTAGCATCTTGCAGATGCTGAGAATGAGAACAGCAGCAACAAGCTGAAGTTAGAAGCAGATTGGCTACCATGCACAGATGCGCCAGATTTTGCACTCTCCAGTTTTAGTAAATCCACCCCAATACGTCTTTATCATCCAAACCAAAAATACATTTGTAAGTAGTATTTAAACTATACATTTTGCTGGCTTTGATTTGCTGACAAAAGTCTCTCACTAAAAATGTGTTGGGGACTCTAAAAATCTGTTGTACACTCCTTTCGCAATCATGGCAATCTAATTAAAGTTGAACTCCAGGCAATCAGCTAAATATACATATTAACTACATATAAGGGAGCTGTTTTATCTGCCAAATCATTTATCACTCGAGTTATGGGATTTAAACAGCTCTGCCACATAGCACAGCCCTGTTTGGCAAGGAAAATGACCTGATTTTTCTCTGCTGTAGTTCAATAACACTTACAGGTCAACCCTACGTTGTGACTGGACATTGAAAAGACAAGTAGCACAGTAATGAGCCCATCTCCCCATTCCTCTGCACTCTTTTCCTATCTAATTCCTGAGCAGCAGCAAAACCGATTGGCTCCTTGTGCTGCTTCTCTCTCCCAGTCAAAGCTCTACTTTACAGGGACTGCAAAGGGCAGATAGCAGGTCATTTTCGGGTACTTGCTTGCATTAAAATATTATGATTTATTATTAAATACAATGATGCATTAGTTTGTGCCTTTAATATGTATCTGAAAACCAACTTTCAAAAGCAAGGTCTGCACCGATATATATATATATATATATATATATATATATATATATATATATATATATATTACACACAGGTCCAAAAAAATTAAAGGAAAAATATCATGCTGGGTACCCATATTGATATGGATATGGTAATGTGTTAGATGTAAGAATACCATATCGTTTGATGGAAATGAACATTATCAACCTATAGAGCACTGAATTCAAAGACACCCCAAAAATCAAAGTGAAAAAATTATGCAGCAGGCTAGTCCATTTTGCTGAAATTTCATTGCAGCAACTCAAAATGGTTTTGTATGGCCCCCACGTGCTTGTATGCATGCCTCATAACGTTGGGGAACACACCTTATGAGACATCTCTAAATTGTCGGTCTTTTTTTTTTTTTATAGCGCAAAAAATAAAAACGCACAGTCGATCAAATACCACTGAAAGAAAGCTCAATTCATGGGAAAAAAAGGACTTAAATTTCATTTGGGTGCAGCGTTGCACGATCGTACAATTTTCAGTTAAAATAATGCAGTACCTTGACGCAAAAAATGGCCTGGTCAGGAAGGGGGGTAAATCCTCAGGAGGGTAAGTGGTTAATAGGGGTGTGTATATAAGGGATAATCAGGATACCTAATATGTATAGGCTTATTCTCAAAATAGTCAATAATAGTACATACCTTTTTTAAAAAAATGGCGCGCTCACCTATTTGTACTCTAAAAATCTATATATATAAGCAGAAAAGCATTTTTGTTGTGGAAGATACATTTGATTAATTTCTTTGCTGATTGTTGCTGGGTGACTTATGGAATAATGCCTGAACTTTACTAAAACCAAGTGTTGCACAGCAAAGAGTACCAGCTTAAAAAAATGTATGAATAAAGATACCCAAGGATAAACATGCATTTTCCAACTCCACCCACAATCATGATGTTAACACTAACAAACAAGGACTGATAGGGTACTCAAATCAGAGACTCATGTAAAGGAAGGGTTGAAGATAGACATGGTGCCACATGTGGAGTAGGAAACAGAGCTGAAGCGAAGGATCAGGTAAGTAAAAGTGCTTTTCCTGTCTCCTAGTCAAAACAGAGCAGTTAACCCTTGTAGAGCGGGGATAGCCCCACTGCAAGGAGGCAATTTTAGTTGTCTCAGAGTTGTACTTTAACATTTTGTTAGGACAGACAGTGTTAAAAATGTATTTTCAACTGATAATGAAATTTGCCAGCACAGTACAGATTGGCTTCATTATGTCCCCAAGGCCCCTCATAAACAAAGAGAACTAAGTCGAATTTCTCAGTGCTGGAGTTATCAGAAAGCATTTAGAATGGTAATCAATATGTCATATTTGTAAACTTTTTTTTTTTTTCTTTTTTAAGGTATGTGAATGGGAACATGTAACAAAATGTACAGTAGGTGTTATCCCAATTTGGCTGCAAAAGTGGAAATAGACTTTAACAAATTCTCCTTACTACACAGTCTACAAAGAAGATCTGTGACTCACAACAATATTTCTGAAGCCTCCTCCTGTACATCTGATGTCAGCTTCAATAATTGGAGGGTCACGTGGGTACAGGGTCAGTGTCCTCTGCAACCTTTTATAACAAAGTGATGGATATGTGTCCAAGAAGAATTTTAGGCATGGTACATTTCCACATAGTTCCATTGGTCCAGGTTGGACCAATGTATTTCTGTATTTACCATATTTGGCCAATGCCCCTGGAAGCTGGAAATGATTGAAATAGACACTGCTACTCCAATGGTCTCCACTTGTTTCCGGGTCCCATACTGAACTGTTGGTCTGATGCATTCTGAACACAGAAGTTCAACTGCTCAGCATAGGCACCATTCAGAGAATGCTTTGCATCTTCTGAATAAATGCAAAGTGTTCTCTGACTGGACAAGGTAGAGATGCAGGGTGGTCATGTCACACTCTCCATCTCGTACAATTATTTGCATTCATTCAGGAAACGTAAAGCATCAGGCCAGTTGCTCAGCACGGGACCCACAAATCACTGAGATCACTGGAGTAGCGATTTCTTCTTCAGTGATTTGAAGCTTCCAGGGGCACTGGCTATATACTGTACATAGTTACATTGATCCAAGCTGGAATAATGTAACTATGTAAAAGTATTCCAAGCTTATGCAATGGAATTGCACAGAGTGGCCCCAAGCCTCCTCTTCTGTGGTCCTGGCACTCTAGGCTCCTCCTCTTCTCTGTGCACCACCAAAGCAAGCCCCGAGGGTTAATTGAACTCCTTAGGATATCACAAGAATGGTTTACATAATAGAGGTCAGCTTGAAATTTCTGATTTCTGGAGCAAGATGTACGTTTTTCACTTATTAAACAGTTATAATCAGAGCTTTTTTTCAGTGGGAATGTGGATGAACGCAGTTTCGGCACCTCCAGCATTGAATGTATGTAATGGCAAGGGGTTCTGGGGTGTGCTAGAGGGGCTATTGATGCTGGCTGCTGGGGTATCTATTGTCACTGGCGGAGATCTATTTTTGGGTGGGGTCTATTGTTGCTAGGGGGGTCTATTGTTGTGATGGGGAATCTATTGTTGCTGGTGGGGGTCTTATGTTGCTGGGAGTACAGTTGTTGCTGGGAGGCATCTACTGTTGAGGGAGAGGTCTACTGATGATGGTCACTGGGAGATTTGTTGTTGCTGATGGAGGTTTATAGTTTTTAGGGTGGATCTATTGTTGCTGGGGGTCATATTTTGTTGTGGGTGGTCTATTCTTGTAGTGGGGATCTATTGTTGCTGGAGGGGATCTATTGTTGCTAGGAGGGTCTACTGTTGCTGGCTGAAGGGGATCTATTTTACTACTTTTCTTGTTATCATTAACAAAATCCATACAAATGACTTAGCAGCACAAAATGATACTTGGTTCTGTATTCTCTAAAAAGGGTGGTACTGGCAGGTGGGTAAGGGTTGGAACCAAGGGACGCTGCTCAAAGGTGAGTAGGGGGTGGAGACAAATGGAAATTCAGAAAGGGGGAGTGTCTTCACCTTTTCTCTGAGAAAAAAAGCCCTGCTAGTATACTTTCACTGATAAAATAAAGAGACCAAAAGGGACCAAATGAGAGAAGTTTATTGTTAGGATTTACATGCACTTTAGAGTGGTTGTAAACCTACATATACTTATTGAAGTGACAGGCCTCAGGAGATACACAAAGATGAAACAACTTCTCCTAAATAAGTTGTACCAGTTTATCTATAGCGTCTTTACCCTATATTAATTAAAAGTGCAGAATTTACACAGGATCTCTCAGCTCTGAAAAGAAGGGGGAGGGGAGCTGAGGTTACATCATTGAGGGTAGCTCTGAGAGCTGATTGGAAGGAAAAAAAGACACACACCCTCCACACAGCACAAAAAAACAGAGGCTGTCAGTCTGCTGGAGGTCCCTCCCCTGTCACCAATTTTTTCTTGGTGTCAGGAAAACTATTCAGAAGTGATCAATGCTTACAGCAGAGAAGTGAGGCAGCAGGCAGAAATGACTTTTAGTGCTCTGGATAGAGACAAGTACACAGTATAGAGGTGTAGATTTTAAGTAACTGACACACTGGGCTTTAAATACTTAGATGGCCAAGAAAGAGATTTTTCATTCAGTTTGTCTTATCCATGGCAAGCAATCAAACTCTCCATTACTTTCTGCCAGTCCAAGAAGAATGAGACAGGGATTATAAAGAACACAAACTCTGTGTGTCAATTCCTTTGTTAGACGTGCTGATAGAAAACTAGACTGGTGCTTGAAAATTCCAACTCCAATTTATACAATTCCCTTCTAAATGTTCCAAAATCACTTGATCCTAAGATTCTGATCATTACAAATGATCATCCACATATGCTGGATCAGTGACCCTACCGCCTTTGAGTTTTTAGATATAACTGTCAAAGGCACAAACCTCATGGCAGGGCCTTGCCATACTAGAAAAGGGAAAACAGTTATCCATCATTTACTGACCACACTTATTGATGGAAACCTTGTCTGCAGTTATTTCTCAAGATAGAATCTGAACTTGCAAATGTTATTTTTTGAAACAAAAAGTACTAATTGGGACATTAGCAGGGAAAAAGAGGAAAGTGACTCTAAACACACACTGTTTGATATTATTCTATCTCTTTATTTATATGGATGATGGCATTGTATTTATTTTAAGAAAAACAAATCTAAGTACCTATTAACCGCTTACCGACCACCAGAACTACTGCTACAGGGCGGCAGGGATGCACAAAATCATGTATGTATACGTGATTTTGTATTTCCGGGTAGGGCATTGGCAGCTAAAGCTATCGATCACTGGGTCCTCGCCGGAGATTCCCCGGCGTCACCTGGTGAACGCTGAGGAACAGTAACGGGAGAGAGGTCTGTACATAAACAATACAGATCTCTCCCCTGCCAGCTCCAGCACACTACTTTGTATTGCTCTGCATAGCAGAGCAATACAAAGAAGCGTGCTTACACAGTAAAATACAGCACACAGTAAAACACACACAGCACACAGTTACCCTTTTGTATTTCAATGGTTTTTATTAATTTTAAACAGTATAAAACACAGGCAACAAAACACACCCACGCAGGGGCTATCAATTGCACCAATAAAAAAGGCATAATAGAGCAAACAATGCTCTAATTCCAATAAGGCAAAATGTATGCCCACGCAGGGGCTATCAATGGCACATAGGTTACAATAACATCAATAAGACTCTGACTATCGCAACTAAAGACAGTTGTCCACTGTCACATCAAAACAAACAGAAAAGGAGAGAAGAGCAGAGAAGAAAGGGAAAAAAAAAAAACAAAAACAAAGAGCAGGGGTCCACGAGCGCCAATACCAAACCCCATTACCTCCCCACACTGGCCGGGGGGAGCGTGGGAAAGGCGTATTGCAACCACGGCTCCCATACTTTCAAAAATTTATGTTGAGAGTCGTTGCATATACTCGACATCTGTTCGTTGAGCATCATAGTAGTCATACGATCCCGCACCCCCTGGAAAAGTACAAACGGACTCTTCCAGACCTGAGCAATTGTCCTAGTAGCCGATAAAAACAAATAGGAAGCCAACCGCTGCTGATGAGCCAAGAGGCCCGGTATGGGGCAATGAAGCAAAGCATACCGAGCATCCCGGCGTATGGAGAGATGAAACAAAGTGAAAAGGAGGCCAAACACACGAGACCAAAAACGAACCAACCTCGAGCATGACCACCAGATATGCAGTACATTGCCACAATGGCAACAACCCCGAAAACATCGATCACTACAGGCAGGGTTAGCCTGGGCCAGATGAGCCGGAACCCAGTACCAATGGAACAATACCTTGTAGGCTGCTTCCAGCGTGGTCGTATTAAATGAACATTTAGCTATGAGTGACCAGGCCCTACTCCAGTCCTCCGGATCCACAGCCACTCCCAGGTCGCGTTCCCACTGAACAACATATGAAAGAGAAGTGTGAGACGAGCGTCTGTTCAAAGCTGCGTAAAGAAGGGAGATAAGGCCCGGGGCGCCCGGGTGCTGCTGGCAAAGCCGTTCAAAGGCAGATTTCTGATATGGGAAAGCAGAAGTGGCCCTCAGCGAAAGTAGCCAGTGCCGCAATTGAAGGTACCGAAAAAATTCCGCTGGGGGAATATCCCGAGACTCCCGAAGGACATTCCAGGCGGGAAAGGACCGAAAAGTCAAAAAGTGTTGCACCTGTGAGAAACCATGAGCCACCCACCAAAAAAATGCCCTCAGGCAATCTAGACCCGGTGGGAAAAGAGGGTTGTTAACGATTGGAAGCAAGGGCAAAAAGGGTGACATCAGGCCACTGGAGTAACATACCGAGTCCCAGACTTGTAGGCCATGGAGCAACATCGGACTCAGCACCATAGGGCGCAGGGCAGGGGGAAGCCATAGGAGTGTCGACAGTGCGATAGGGGCACAATTAGGTAGTTCCAGCAGGACCCAGAGAGGAACATCGGAGGAAGCGTGCAACATAGACAGCGGGGCAATCTGGCTCGCCTGATAATACTTAGCTACATTGGGTACTCCAAGACCACCCTGGAGTCTATGAGCAAAGAGCATATTTCTAGAGACTCTGGGGTGTTTATCGGCCCAGATACAACGCATGAACTTCGCCTGAAGCAACCGAAGAAAGTGAGGGGGAACCCGCACCGGGAGGGTGCGAAAATAATATAACAATTTCGGCAAGATGGTCATTTTCACTGAATGAACCCGTCCTATCCAAACAGTTACCCTTTTGATCGCCCCAGATGTTAACCTCTACCTGCCCAGTGTCATTAGTACAATGTCAGTGTTTTTTATTAGCACTGATCACTGTATTAGTGTCACTGGGGATTTCAGTGGCAGTTAGTTCCTCCTCAGTGTCAGAACGCCCGCCGCAGTCCCACAGTCCCGCTATAAGTCACTGATCACCGCCATTACTAGTATAAAAAAAAATTCCAGCACCTATACCGTCATTTGTAAACACTATAACTTTCACATAAACCAATTAATTTACACATATTGGGATTTTTTTTAGCAAAGACATGTAGCAGAATACATTTGGTCTAAGTTTATGATGAAATTAGATTTTTTAATTTTTTTTACTGGATAAGTTTTATTGCAAAAAGTCAAAAATAGTGTTTTTTATCAAAATTGTCAGTCTTTTTTGTGAAAAAAATAAAAACACACAGGTGATCAAATACCACTGAAAGAAAGCTCCATTTGTGGGAAAACAAAAGGACGTAAATTTCATTTGGGTGCAGCGTTGCATGACTGCGAAATTGTCAGTTAAAATAATGCAGTGTGTATCGCAAAAAATGGTCTGGTCAAGAAGGGGGGTAAATCCACTGGAGGGCAAGTGGTTAATATAATCAATATACAGCTGTCATGTGACCCAGCTCTTTCCCAGCCCATCTGACGGGAAACATCAGTGAGAGGAGCTTCTAGTCCTCTGCTGCTGGTCACTAGGGATGTGCTTGATGATCGAGTCGAATGCACTACGCTCTCACAGTGCATTGTGATTGGCCAAAGCATTTCACCTGACCACAGGTCAGCTGCAATGCTTTAGCCAATCACAGCACAATTGGGGGGAGCTAGCAGTGATGTCAACGCTAGCTCCACCCAATTGTTTACATCTCATTGGCAAACATCAGATTGCGGCAAATGCTTAGCAGGTGCAGACGGGGTGACTTTTTTTTTAACTTTGGCAAGTTGTCGTGACAACACTAGACACTGTGATTGACAATGAATTACAACAATGGAACCATTTTTGGGGATTTTTTTTTTTTTAAAGGACTTGTCAAAAACAGTTGTTTTGCTTTTTGTTCAATAAAGGAATTCTTCAAAAGTCTGGTGTCTTTATATTTTACTGAATTTAACTCTTTAGTGAAGTTTAGAGGTTACCCTGATGCTAATGAGCTCCCCTGCCCGCAGATACCCACAACCACCAGGCCAGGGTTGTGGGGAAGAGGCCCTTGTCCCCATCGGCATGGGGACACATGTGGCTAGGCCTTTCCTCCTCTGACAAGTCTGTGCTCGGATCACGGGTCTGGTAGGAATTTAGGGGGGGACCCCTAAATTTCTTCCCCCCATTTTTGAGGGGTGGCATTCCCCTTAAAAGTTGGCTTTTAAGGGGAACTCTACGCACTTTTAAGAAAACATTTACTGTGGGGTCCCTCCTAACCTTCCTACCAGACCTGAAGTGTCTGGTATGGATTGGGGGGGGGGGGCCCACACTTTTTTTTTTTTAATAAAAATGCCATTTTTTTAAAAAAATGTCAGTCCTGCTGCAGCAGGTTATATACATTCTACAGATGCGCAACTTTGCAGGTAATTTAACCACTTGCCTACTGGGCACTTATACCCCTTTAATGCCCAGGTAAATTTTCAGCTTTCAGCGCTTTCACACTTTGAATAACAATTTCGCGATCATGGAACATTGTACCCATATGAAATTTTTATAATTGTTTTCACACACATAGAGCTTTCTTTTGGTGGTATTTAATCACCACTGTTTTTTTTATTTTTTGCACTATAAACAAAAAAAAGCAAAAAATAAAAAAAAAGTTTTTCTTTGTTTCTATTATAACATTTTGCAAACAGGTAATTTGTCTCCTTCACTGATGTGCATTGATGAGGCTGCATTGATAGGCAGCACTTATGGGCACCAATAGGCTGTACTGATGAGGTGGCACTTATGAGGCGGAACTGGTGGGCATTCATGAGGAGGCACTGATATGCAGCAATGATGGTCACTGATAGGAGGCACTGATGGGTGACACTGCCGGGCGACGCTGACTGATGGCACTGACAGCACTGACTGGCAGCACTGACTGATGGCACTGCTGGGCACTGATGGGCGACACTGCTGGGCACTGATGGGCAGCACTGATGGGCGCAACTGCTGGGCAGCACTCATGAGTGACACTGCTGGGGGGCACTGATGGGTGACACTGAAGGGCAATGATGGGTGGCATTGCTGGGCACTGCTGGGAGGCACTGCTGAGCGGCACTGCAAGGCACTGATCATCAGTGCCCTGATGATCAGTGCCGATCTGCTCTGTGACAGCTGCCGGTTGTTGGCAGTACTTTCCTCATGCTGTGACAGCATGAGGAAATTGCTGCCGATAACTGGCAACTCTTTTTACTCCATGATCTGCTGTGTCATTGGACACAGCTGATCACGTGGTAAAAGGCTGCTGTGGTTGGCCTTTTACCTCATCACGTGATCAGCTGTGTACGTAGAAAACAGCGATCACAGAGATTGCCAGGTGCGCACTGTGCGGGGAGAGCGGGAGGTTGTGTTCTGGGAGGACATCATATGATGCCCTCCCAGAACTGCATAACTGCACTGTGGCCGTCATTCAGCTATAGCATGGTTAGCAAGTGGTTGAGGGGACCCCCCAGACATGACAGTTAAAGGAATTTTTATTTATTTATTTTTTTACTTTAAGCAATGAAAATTTTTTAAAAACTGCTTTTTGAAAAAATTATGTTTCACCGATTCCTGTCCCTCAGGGCAGTACTCGAGTCCCCATAACCCTTTTATGGCCTATAACATATGCCTTCAAAATGGGCACTTTTGAATTTACAAGTTCAAGTCCCATAGACTTGCATTGAGTTTGAAGTTCACGATCAAACATTCATTAGGTTCGATTGTTTGACTGCGAACTGAACACAGTCTGTTCAGCCCTTCACTACTGGTCACATGTTAAAAAAATAACAAAAAATATAAATGTAAAATACATATTTAATATCACCTAAATGTTTTAAATTGTCATACAAATATTTATTTGGACTCAAATCTTTATTATTTTGTGCAAAAACCTGATGTGATCTACTTAGGGGGAGGTTCTGCCAATCATAGCCTGTTTCACGCCCCTCCAGCCTGTGTCTATTGTTTGTATGTGCTTAGAATTATAGGGAGGTGAAGCCTCCATCAATCAACATGTAATATCCCACCCCTATGGTGTTAAGCTGTTTAGAGGGCATGAAGAGGGGGAGTAGGGAGAGAGTGGGCTGACATTTATCCGGATTGTATACGTCCATATGTGTGACTCTATAGTTAAATGAGCTGCACAGATAAGAAAAAGGAAAAACTTAACCGCTTAGAAGGGAACTAAAACTGAAGCAAGCTGAGATGTGGCAATAACTGGGCTAAACAATCTCAGAATGGAGGGACAGTAAATAGCAGCTTTTTCATAAAACAGAAAAACAATTCCATAGTGACAGAGTGAGTATGAACAGCATGTAATGATAGTTTTTAATTATATATATATATAATTAAATATATTATATATATATATATATATATATATATACGGTATATATATTAGTATATCTAAAATTAGCTCTTATTATTATTATTAATAATCCTTTGTATTATTTTCCAAAAATGCAGAGCGTTCTGTGATTGGAGGTGGGGGGATGAATGACAATAAAGGGACAATAATACAAGGACTGTGATTGCCGGAAGGGAGCGGAAGGGGGAGAAGGGCTATCTTTCACAGTCCCAGTTGCAAACTATCAACCATGCAGCACCATAAGACTACCACTTTGGGGAGTATGAGGCATCCCGGAGCGGATTACTACACTAAACTAGCAGCATGCAGGACCTAGTGTACATTTCATATCAGATAGACTGTTAAACTGAATGCCCCCCCCAAAAAAATATGTAACTTGTTTATGATTATTGCTTCATTTTGTAGAGCCTGCCATGTATCTGCTATACTATATATACAAACCTCTTGGGATTAAATAGCAGTAAAGTGTCACATTATGAAACGAACACATACATGTTCTATCTGATTCACACATTTAGATTACTTGCAGACAACAGATGGCTTTCGTGTAGGATCTATATCCAAATTATTCTATTTATGCTCTTTTTACAATAATCAGTGCACCATTTCTTACTTACTAATTACAGCTTTTATCATGATGCTGCAACAGTTGAAAAACCATCACAATATGTCAAGTGTTTTAGGATCTTTTTATGACTCCACTATATATAACTAGAATTTAGTGTGAGCTACTTCATTTTCATGAGAGGGCAATGCCAATGTGGACATATTTTTTAGGAGTGCCTGACCTTCTCCTTTAATTATATTGTACTACACCCCTCTGTCACATTTAAGATCATTATGGAACTGACTCCACTACTAAACCAGCCATAACACCATAGCAGAGAGATGCCTGTTTTCTAAATAGATCTGTACCTTGAATACCAGGAAATTATGAAGATTCCTTCTGTGGAATTGAGTGCTGAGGACATTAAAGTGACACTAATCAATATCCTTATTCTCCAGAAATATACAATACACATTCAGTACTTGATGGCCCTGTAATCTATTTTTCCTGAAATTGTTCTTTACTGTTTGGTTAGATGCAATTTTTGCACAGCAAGTCCATGTCACACAGGCATTATAGTTAAGGACCTGGTAGACCACTTTTATTAAAAGGGAAAACACAAAAACAAAAGTCAATCCAGGATTCCCACACAGGGGTTTCAACTTCATTCAGCAAACATAAAATTAAAAAATACTGAGCCACCTGTCTCTCTAGTCAGCAGTACCCCTGCTTGTTTTGGTCTCCTAGACCACTTGCTATTCAGGCTATCTCTCTAGCATACACTATATTACCAAAAGTATTGAGATGCCTGCCTTTACAAGCACATGAACTTCAATGGCATCCCAGTCTTAGTCCGTAGGGTTCAATATTGAGTTGGTCCACCATTTGCAGCTATAACAGCTTCAACTCTTCTGAGAAGGCTGCCCACAAGGTTTAGGAGTGTGTCTATGGGAATGTTTGACCATTCTTCCAGAAGTGCATTTGTGAGGTCAGGCACTGATGTCGGATGAGAAGGTCTGGCTCGCAGTCTTCGCTCTAATTCATCCCAAAGGTATTTTAATGGGTTGAGGTCAGGACTCTATGCAGGCCAGTCAGGTTCCTCCACCCCAAACTCATTCATCCATGTCTTTATGGACTTTGCTTTGTGCACTGGTGCACAGTCATGTTGAAACAGAAAGAGGCCGTCCCCAAACTGTTCCCACAAAGTTGGGAGCATGAATTTGTCCAAAATGCTTTGGTATGCTGATGCCTTAAGAGTTCCCTTCACTGGAACTAAGGAGCCAAGCCCAACCCCTGATAAAAATACCCCACACCATAATCCCCCCTCCACCAGACTTTACACTTGGCACAATGCAGTCAGGCAAGTACCATTCTCATTACCCAGACACCTCCATCGGATTGCCAGACAGAAAAGCATGATTTGTCACTCCAGAGAACATGCCTCCACTGCTCTAGAGTCCAGAGGCGGCGTGCTTTACACCACGGCATCCAACGCTTTGCACTGCACTTGGTGATGTAGGCTTGAATGCAGCTGCTTGGCCATGGAAACCCATTCCATGAAGCTCTCTACGCACTGTTGTTGTGCTAATCTGAAGGCCACATGAAGTTTGGAAGTATTGACTATTGACTATGCAGTCAGTTGCCGCCTACTGCGTGCTTCAGAATGCGCTGACCCTGCTCTGTCATTTTACGTGGCCGACAACTTTGTGGCTGAGTTGCTGTTGTTCCCAGTTGCTTTCACTTTGTTATAATACCACTAACAGTTGACTGTGTAATATTTAGTAGCAAGGAAATTTCATGGATAGACTTGCACAGGTGGCAACCTATCATGGTACCACACTTGAAATCACTGAGCTCCTGAGAGCGACCCATTCTTTCACAAATATTTGTAGAAGCAGTCTGCATGCCTAGGTGCTTGATTTTATACACCTGTGGCTGAGGAGGAGATTGGAACACCTGAATCCAATGATTTGGAGGGTGTCCCAATACTTTTGGCAATATTTTGTAGGTGACAGAAACTTGCTGTTCAGGGTTTTCCTCAGTATCTCCAGCTTGTACCCATCGGAGACTTCCTGATTCTCTCCAGCCCTCCTTGGACTCATTAGCCTCTGTAGCTTCCTCAGTCCCCAGACCCTCTCTTGGTCTCCCAGAGTCTTGGAGCTGTCCAGACTTTCAGAGTCCTTGGGTCAAAAATCCCCCTCACATGGGGTATAGTCTCCACTAGGAACTGACAGCTGTCCTGACAGGGTTCTGTCTTCAAACAGCTCCAACTCCCACCACGTACTGCTCTCACCAGCCCATTGTTATTAGGGCTGTGTGAACCTGGGCACACACCCTGCTGGTTGTCCACAAAACCCAGACACTGGGTTGGAGATTCCATCCTTTCCAAGACTCTTAGGAATCTCTAAACTACAGAGCCCCATCTGGAAATACCAAGATTTGGAGAAAGCTGCAAAAGCAGTTTTCTACACTAAAAAACTATGCTCTGTAGACCTGCAGTCAGCAGACATGCAAACTCTGTTTCTTTTCCCTGGCCATTTCCATAGTGACAGAGCCTTGCATTGTCACATACGCCCCCCCCCCCCACCTTTGTTTGGATTCGGAGGGAGGAACACCTGCACCCACCATTGCAGTTGGAATACCTCTGTGCTGGCCATGTAGTCCCAACCGTTTTTTCGGTTGTTCTTCCAAGTATGCCCTAACTTGAATTTCAACAGGGTCCTACAGTTCCTTACACTCAGCTTTTTCCCTCTTCTCTTGAGATCCCTGGGCTTATTCTCTTTTCCTAGGGGAACTCTGCCTTCCCTAATACTTCCTTTCAACTTACCTTCTGGATGTTATACGGAACCTGCCCCTGATGGGGAATCAACTTTTCATTCACTGCTACCAGTCTTACACTTCACAATAGGGCTTTCTGGTTCAACCACCTTTCTCCAGTTACCCCCAGAAACCAAACCATTGTTACCAGTACCAACCATTAGCAGATCATAATTTCAATGACACCATTTTTAATACCATCAGTGCTGTTTATCTCAGTGCTACACAGGCATGCGACTCTCCCTCATAGCTTCATCTCACCTGTTGTTCAACACTCCTTGGGTAGTTGTCCTAACAACTGCCACTGATCAAAGCAAAAATAATGGGGGCGCGGCATGGACGCTGAGGAAGACGGTTGCCTAAGCTCCTTGCTCCGGCACATTGAGGACTGCTTCTTACCCTACTGAAGAGAACAGTTGGTGGCAGCATGGGAAAGGTGGAATGGAAAGCAGCTACATCATGTTCCCGATGCCCCTGAGGGATGGAAACGCACTCCAGCCACGGAATTCCGGAGCTTTTCAGGGCTCAGCCCAGAGAGGAAGCACCACCTTCACAGCGAGCAGAGCAAGCGGGCCCGCTCAAGTAGCCTTAGCCCCGCGAGACCGCCTCTAACCTTGCCGGAGACCGCCACCCCACAGATCAATAAGGTACTTAACCTAGAAGATCTAAGGGCGGTTGCCAAAGATATTAAGGAGACCCTAATGGCCACTATCTCAGAGCTGAAAATAGATGTACAGGCGGTGGCCATGAGATTGGAGGAAATAAAGGAAGTAACTACCCGCCATAACACAGCAATACAGGATGTCCAGAGGGTCACGGAGGAACATATTGCACACCTACGTGAGCTTCACGGCTGCTCAGAAGACCTGGACAACAGAGACAGACACCATAATCTCCGAATCAGAGGAATTCCTGAGACCATAGATCATAACCGTTTACCCCAGGCAGTGTTATCTATCTTTAATGACCTACTTGACAGACCCCCTGAAGCACCGATCGATATGGACCGTATGCACAGAGCACTTCGCTCCAGGGAAAGAGATACAGATCCCCCCAGAGATGTGATCTGTTGCATTGTTAATTTTAGGATCAAAGAAGAAATTCTCAGGAGGAGTGAATGTGTGTGTTTAGAATCCTGTGTGTTTAGATTTGTTGTCCTGTTGAAAGATGAACTGTCGCCCCAGTCTGAGGTCCAGAGTGCTCTGGAACAGGTTTTTTGAAGGATGTCTCTGTACATTGCTGCATTCACCTTTTCTGACTAGTCTCCCAGTTCCTACCACTGAAAAACATCCCCACAGCATGATGCTGCCACCACCATGCTTCGCTGTAGGGATGGTATTGGCCAGGTGGTGAGCGGTGCCTGGTTTCTCTCCAGACATGATGCTTGGCATTCAGGCCAAAGAGTTCAATTTTTGTTTCATCAGACCAGAGAGTTTTGTTTCTCATGGTCTGAGAGTCCCTCAGGTGTCTTTTGGCAAACTCCAGGTGGGCTGCCATTTGCCTTTTACTAAGGAGTGGCTTCTGTCTGGCCACTCTACTATACAGGCCTGATTGATGGAGTGCTGCAGAGATGGTTATTCTTCTGGAAGGTTCTCCTCTCTCCACAGAGAAACGCTGGTGCTCTTTCGGAGTGACCATTAGGTGCTTGGTTACCTCCCTGGCTAAAGTCCTTCTGCCTTAATCACTCATTTTGGCTGGGTGGCCCGCTCTAGGAAGATTCCTGGTGGTTCCAAACTTCTTCTATTTATGGATGATGGAGGCCAATGTGCTCATTGGGACTTTCAATGCTGCAGAAATGTTTCTGTACCCTTCCCCAGATCTGTGCCTTGATACAATCCTGTCTCGGAGGTCTACGGACAATTACTTGGACTTCATGGCTTGGTTTGTGCCCTGACATGCACTGTTAACTGTGGGACCTTATATAGACAGGTTTATTCCTTTCCTAATCATGTCCAATCAACTGAATTTTCCACAGGTGCACGCCAATCAAGTTGTGGAAACATCTCAAGGATGATCAGTGGGAAAAGGATGCACCAGAGCTTAATTTTGAGTGTCATGGCAAAGGCTGTGAATACTTATGTACATGTGTTTTTTTTTTTCGTTTTTTATTGTTAATAAATTGCAAAGATTTCAAAACAAACTTCTTTCACATTGTCATTATGGGGTATTGTTTGTAGAATGTTGAGGAAAAAAATTAATTTAATCAATTTTGGAATAAGGCTGTAACGTAACAAAATGTGGCAAAAATTAAAAGCTGTGAATACTTTCTGGATGTACTGTATGTTATAACCACTGCCAAAACTAAATATTTCACAAATTTTTGGCACATAGTGTGTCCAAACAATTCAGAATGTATGCTTTGTTGCACTCCTGTTAGCCTGACTGTTAGCCTGAATCCATATTCAGCCTTATCACCAGGCTTAACATGTAACCAGTATAGTCCTTTTGGATTTCCAACTCTGTTTATATGCACTGGTGAAGTCAGTGGTCAATATCAATGCTTCACAGTACTTTGTAATCTGTTTCATTTACATGGACATAAGTCAACGCTCAGCAAGTACTGGGAGGATTTTGTCCTTTATTTGTATTGACTGTGCTTTTATTGGCTGACATGTCCTACAGTCTGCGCATTTGCACTGAACTACTTACTGGTTTCTCTATTGGATTGTGGAACTAATCAATCTGCAGTGGGTACTATATCTTTGAACAAGAAAATGAAATGCAAATCTTTCTGAGCATCAGTTCAACAGCTAGAGCCATGCAGTGCATTTATAATATACATAATATTTTCCATCTGGTCCTAAAAATCCTACAGTTTCTAATTTCATATACTAACCTATAGAAGGGATACAAAATGCCCTAAACTTTTAAACAATCTGTGGATTGCTAATACTCATGGTTACTATTAGAGGACTATCATATTTCCTTTAAAATTGTGATCGATATTGATCTATATATCCTCAACATATATTCTTTTCTTAGCAGAGGGAGATAATCTCTGGACTGCTGGGATACATTGATGGAATAATTAGAATTCTAGTAGAGGGATATATGCATATGATAACAGAATTCATCTCTTTGCTTTTTTTGGTAATATGTAGCAACATTTTTTTCAAAAGATACGCCATAGATTTACCATAAAGGTGTTTAAAACAAAAAACGTGATATAACAGGACAGGCCATTTGCAATGTTTTAAAAGCATTCCTCTATTTTGTGATTGTATAGTGGGTCCTAATATCATACCCAACTGGACAGTATTAATATTTTTAAAGAATTAAAAATATAGATCTTTTAATATGGTACATATTGATTAGTGTTGTGACTCTTTAATCCTTTTCTAGAAATTATTTTCAATACTAATTCATGAAGATATCAGCTCCACTATGTAATATTATTAGTGAAAATGGTAATTTTGCTTCTCAGAGGGTTTCACTATTTCTTGTGCTTTATTTTAATGGAATTGAAAGATACTGAAAATTAATTTTGAAATTACATTAACATGTTAAAGCTAAGAGTTTAGGGACTGATTTTACATATATTCTAAAGATGACTGGGTAAAATAAAGGACAAGCAATGGGCACTCTGGTGTCATCTGCTCTGGGCTATGCTTTGCTGCTTTCACATCGCAGAATGTTTATGGTGTTGTCTATGTTTTGACCTTCACAACCAGACCAAACTTTAGATTTTAACAGTTCGCAGCAGGGATTCAAATACATATCATGGATCCTACAGTAAATTCGGTATAGTTTCCTTTGGTTCACCAATTTCCATTCCCAACTACAGAGAAGTGTGAAATATTACAAACATATTACAGCTGCATATGAATTACTTGTTATGCCAATCTGACAAATCTACAATACAATACTATACAATACATAAATTCATGTTAATGTACATATATTTTCAAATACTATTTCTTCCTTAATAAATTTTTATTTTGTTTGACTATATTCAGGATTGAGAAGGTGACAAAATGAAGACAGTGACAACAGCAAAGAGAGAAGCCTTAATCTGCATTCACACCTGAGCATCGCATTTCTGAACGTTTTTTCAGGCATTTTGTTGCACGTCTTTTGCACATTTTTGTACAGTATTTTTAAAGCATTTTTGAGCTTTGTCTATTTTTAGCAGCCAATAGAGAAAATTATAATCATTTATTGCTTTTTTCTATATTTCTCAGGTTTTGTATCCACATTTAATTTATTTAATATTTGTTTATTTTTGTTAGGGTTAGGGTTTAGGAGTTAATTTACGTATGCATACATTTTTAATTAATAGTTATGTATTATTTTATTTATTAATTCATTCATTCATTATTTATTTATTTATAGAATGTTGGGACCTGGATCACCTGCTGGTTGCACTGCTGTTCCCTGGGTGAAGCATGTCCAACAGTGGGTGCCTCCCAGCAGCCAGCAGACCCCAGTAATCAGTTTCCACCTGATTCTGGCTGCTGAGATGGTATTTACATCCTCCCCTATTAATGCCTCTCGCTCCAGTGTTTTGCTTGCTGACAGATACTGCCTGCCACTATCCTGTTTCTGCTCCTGCCCTGTACATTGTATCCTGTATCCTACTGCCCTGTACCTGTTCTCCCTTGATCCCAATTTTGGTTCCCCCTTCCCACCTGCTCCCTGCACTTTCTGTTTTCCCTGCTTTTCTGTGTTCCCCATGTTGTATATATTGTATATAGTTAATTGTTAGTCAGGTATTCTCTCAATGGGTTTTTTGTTCACTTATATTTTTTTGTTCTCTGTGTGCTGGTGTTTGGATGGATTTTGTTTCACTGTAAATAAATCTTACTTAAATCATATACAGTCCTAGTTTTTTGAGTGTAGCCAAGTAGATCTGGCCATTTCTGCTTCTGATTCCTGATATAGGGTTAGGGTTAGTGGTAAGGATTAGGGTTAGGCATTAGGATTAGGGTTAGATTTAGGAGTTAGGGTTGGAGGTCACGGTTAGGCGTCTATTTATTTAATATATTGTTTTATTTCTTTATTTTTAATTATTTATGATTTTTTTAAATTCACTTTTTGCATTTGAGCTGAACAATGTGCAACAAAATGTGCAAAAATGCACATAAACACACGAATCACAAGTTTCAGTGCATTTATATGGGAAACAATGCTTTAAATATGCACCAATCTGTTCAAGTCAAGCTACAAAAGAAACTCCAAAACTTTTTTTGAGCTTTAGGCATTTTGCTTCAGGCGACTTGAAGTGAAGATGTGAACCAGCTCCATAGAGAATAATTGATTTTTTTCTCCTCCAGCATTTTGGAGCTTTGAGCTACAAACCGCTCAGGTGTGAATGGAGCCTTAGGGTTTACAATAAAACCTGTGGTCCTGTGGTGAGTTATTCAATAAGGTTTGTGACAAACCTGCTAGAAGTTGAAACTATGCAGCAAGGAAATATTTCTAAAGGTTTGGCATCGCCAGTTCTCCCTCAGCATTCTGACACGTATGTATCCCCAGCTGTATTCTGAGTGCCTTTATTTTCCAAACAAGCTCTTTGAAGATATTTAGCAATCTAAACTTTTTAAAGTAAACCTTGTCTTGTACATAGTCTGTGTTTTTTTTTTCCCACAAGGATGGAGTCATTTTTGTTCGGGTGTCATCCAGGTTCAGCATCTAATTCCTGGACTGACAAGCGGATTCAGAGATGACACATCCCTGTAAATTCTGTGTTAAAAATGTCTGATACAGATCAGCCCAATGTTGCTTGCTCTCACCCTGGGATTTGCTCTACAGTTAGAGCCTGCAGCAGGGGGCTGGAGGGGAAAATGAGGAAATGCTTCCAACTGCCTGCAGCAAAGTGAAAACTTCATCCTAGACAATGTCACTTTACTGGTGGTCAAGAAACAATTTTTTTCACAATACAGCAACAGTTGATTTTTTATGCTGCAATTTTAAAAGGTGATCCAAAGAGATGGACAGCTAAGCAAATACAATAATGGAGAAATCCATATAATCTTGAATACAAATTAGGTTGTTAACAGAAGAGGCAGTTTACATCAAGAGTTACTCTTAGTTATGAATTTTCAAATGAGCATGCGCAAGTTTGAAAAGGTGAAGTCAGTTAGGCTACTTTCACACTGAGGATTTTTTTAAGCGTTTTTGCGTTAAAAAAAAGCACCTGAAAAGCTCATTAAAAATTCCTCCCTATGTATGTGAATGTATACCTATGTATGTTTTCACATTGAGGTGTTGCGCTTGTGGTGTGGTATAAAAACGTCTGCTTGCAGCATCTTTGGGGCATGTTTGGCGAGTTAAAAAAAATGCCCAAAAACGCCTCTTCCCATTGAAATCAATGGAAAACAGCTAAAAAATGCCTCAAAAACGCCTCCAAGAAGTGCCTCAAAAACGCCTCTGAGAATCAATTTTGGTGCAGTTTTTAAGTCACGTGTCCTTTAAAAAATGCTCAGAAAACTCAGAAAAAGCACGGTAAAAACGCCTATGCGGTTTTGTGGCGGATCAGTGTAAAAGTAGCTAGTAGTAGACTTGGGAAAATCCTTGGGTATCTAAAATAATTAACTACCTTAATCTGAGTTACTGGTGCCTCTAGGAAAATTGTATTAGATGCAAAGGTTATTAGCTGAATACCAATAAATCAATAGACTGGAAAACTATCCAAATGTGGTAACAGTAAATATAAACACATCCAATGCTTTGTTGGTGTCTCCCAAGAACAAAAAAGCACCACTTTTTAATTTAGTGGACCTTTGAAAGCCTTGTACAACTTTTCAGTTTCTGATAAAGGCCATCAAAGATTCCACTTCTAGGGCAACAGAGAGGGACTTAAACGGGCAACCTTCAATGTGTATCCTGTTGTAGTTTCAAAAGGGAATAACTGATCATAAATTCGAATCCTAGTGGAGGGACTTAGGCAGCCCATACAGTCATCCTTTTTTTTCATTCAACCAGCGTGTTGAACAAAATAAAATGATCTGATTCCTCAATCCACACAGTCGATATGGAAGGGGGAATCCTCCCACTGTTCTATTGTGTTCTGACAGGGGGGAGACTTCCCTTCCCTACTTGTGTACAACCAGACAGTCAGGTTTTTCCCAATCGATCAGTGCTGCCAGCTATAGCCGGCAGCACACCGGCTATAGCTGGCAGCACTGATCGATTGGGAAAAACCTGACTGTCTGGTTGTACACAAGTCTACCTGTAGACTGACTTCTGTACAGCCAGGGTACCCATACATGGATCAAAATGTGGTCAGTCCCAGCTGAACCAGCTGAATTTCAACCCATGTATGGCAAGCTTTAAAGTGGTATTAAACCCAAAACCAGAAATTAAATATATTGCATTTTACCAATCCTTAGACATGGTTGCTGTATTAGTTTTATGTGTTACTGATCTGTCCAGTAACATACCTCCCGTATTAGAGTGCCTCAACTCTGGATGAATGAGCACAGGGGGCACCTTTGGACAGCAGCATTCATTCTCAATTTGGGGAGAGGGGAGTGTTATATGTACTAGCAGATTTAGACACACTGAACAAATTGCAGTTACACAAGCAGTTTATTTTGGAATAAAGGTTTTATATGAATGAAAAAACGGTGATCATTGTAAGCACCCCTGTCAGTGGTAAATGGTTTGTCTCATCCCTCTAATAGCTAAACTGCAGGAGAGCTTGTTCTGTTGAAAACAACAGACTTACTGGCCAAATCACAGATGAAAATAAAGGAAGCAAAGCCTGAAAACAGAAAACTAATGCAGTCATCACAGACAGAATGTAATATAATATAGTAATGTTTGCTTCTGGGTTTAATACTGCTTTAAAGAAAAATATCCTAGTCATGTTCTAAACTTATGTCCAGAATTAAAGTGGTATTAAACCAGCAGCTTGCCAATACTTAGATGTGGTGGCTGCATTTGTTTTCTTTTTTAGGCTTTCTTCTATTCTTCTATTCTTTCTTCTATTTTCATCTGGTGATCCAGCCAGAAACTTTTTAAACAACGCAAGCTCTTAAGCAGAATGTATCAGTGTATGTGGCTGAGATAAACCATTTAATACTGGCAGGGCTTTGTTAAAATGATTAGCTTTTATTTATTCAAGTAAAACCTTTATCCCAAAAGTGGAAAAACTGTTTGGTGTGTCTGATTATAAAGTGTAAGCTAAAGTTTGGCTTCAGTGTGGTCGTGCATTTAAATTTGCTAAGACATTTAACTCTCAACCCCCCCCCCCCCACCCCACCCCACCCCTGGCTGACAATGCTGCTGTCTTCTGTGTCCTGCACTCATTCCTCCAGAGTAGTGTCTCACTAATACAGGAGATGTGTTTTTGGCCAGATCACCAGGTAAAAACAGAGGGAAAAAACCCTCAAATAAAGAAAACTAATGCAGCTGCCACATCTAATGATTGGTAAGCTGCAATATAACACATTTTGGGTTTAATACAGCTTTAAAGAGGAGTTCCGCTCCACCCCCTCCCTTCCCAAAAAATAAAAGTCAGCAGCTACAAATACTGTAGCTGCTGACCTTTAATATTAGAGGATTTACCTGTCCAGTAATCCAGTGGTGTCCTTACCCTGAGCCAATTCTTCAATCAGCTGTCGGGCGCTGGCACCGCCATCTTGACTAATGGAAACCAGCAGTGAAGCCTTGTGGCTTCACAGCCAGTTTCTTACTGAACATGCAAAACACACTGTCCTTTGTGAATAGTCCTCTGGGACCTGTGAAATGTTTCCCAGAGGGGAAAGAGGGGGGCCAAACTACTGGCTCGCTCCAGTGAACTAAGCTGGCAGTGGGAGCAGGTACCTGTCAAAACCAGGCAGATAAGCAGAGCTTCCACCTTTGAGTGGAACTCTACTTTAAGTTTTGCTAGAACTGTGCACAGGTAAGTGAATTCAATACTGCAGAAAGCCGTAGCTGCATCTAGCCAATAAAGGACTCTTTTGGCAGCATTTCCATTCTTCTTGACCACATCTGCAGGTTCCAGCATCTTCTCTATAATTTGAAATAAAGAGAACATCCTATATGAAAACTGTGACTGCCTTATATTAACAACAGCAGGTATGCATACCCAAGAGGTCAAGCTGAATGACTGCAACAAGAGAGTCACCCAGAGATATAAGAATCTGTTGGGCTACAGTGTTACTAAACCCAGGACCTTGCATTCACTATATTTGGTCTCCTACAGTACACAGACAATGGAAGTGCAATTATTTTAGTAAATATAAACTGCTAAATACCTTTTCTCATCAGCGGTTAGAGCAGTCTTGTGTCTTCTATCAGTGTTCATCAGAGCACTGGTTAAAGCATGTAGGAGGGGTTTTCTTTCTGCTCTAGGAGGATACATAACCCCTGACCCTTTGTCTAGACAGTGCTGATTGGCTCTGTGCTGATCACATGCACTTTCCTAAGAAAAAAAAAACCTCTCTGGCAATACACACCAAACTGAGGATGCATAACCCCTGACCCTCTGTCTGGACAGTGCTGATTGGATCTGTGGTGATCACATGCACTTTCCCAAGAAAAGAAACCTCTCTGGCAATACACACTAAACTGAGCATGTGCATGAGGCTACAAGTTCAGTTTGTCTTATTAGGAGATAAGACATGGACATTTGAACAAAAGGAGGGGCAGAGAGAAGAGGATCAAACTGCCTTTTTACAAAATGCAGAGGATTAACCCCTTAGGTTCCACAGTGAATATACCAAGCATGCTTTACTGCATATACAGACTGACTTTACTATTGTGGGTTTAGTAACACTTTAAGTCTCGAGCATCTACCAAAAATAAAATAACAGTTCTAAGTGGATGGATATCTTCAAATACATGTAAAAGTATTTACATCTGCACAGCTGTAGTTCTGCTTGAAATAACAATTCAAATTACAATACCAATTAAAAGTAGCTTAGTATATAAGGGATCAACAATTTACAAAATATCAAACACTGTTGGAATGAAATAATGTTAACTCTACTGCTTTCCGTGGCACTAATTTCCGCTGGGCAGCTGCTAGGTCACTTTTTAAATGTTCCCTTACAGCATAGCTAATACATAGTCTGAATGTGATTCCAAGTGAGCAAAAGAGACAAATGTACTGATTCATCTCATCTCTTCTTTATGTTGAGTGCAATGAAAGCAGACATTAAGGTTCTCTTGTAACAGCAGGTCCACAATGGCTTGCAGCACATACAGTGACAGCACAATGTCTTTGCTCTTTTGTTTTCTTCCTTCTCTTGTACTTTCCATGTGACCCAAAGGCATATATCATCACACCTATAATGGACAGTTTCAGGTTGCTTTTGTACCAGAAATGATTTTACTCTTTGGTGTTATGCATTGGTTACAGGGAAGGTCTAACCTTAACTAAAATATGCCCAAGGACACGCATTGATCCTTCATTTATCCTTCTCAAGGTTTTCATGGGACGGCAAAAGCAATGTAGCTATTTAAAAACAGGAAACAAGTAAACCCTCATCAATCAAACGAGCTCCCAGCCACAGCGGTATTTTCTGCCACCATTCATGCATGTACCTGCAAATCCCACTGACCTCCGACACATAAATGATGGCACAGCTATAGAAAATATGTGTTCATCCATCCGTCTTTTAAAATTGTTTACAGACCCTTTCCATACAAGGCAACATAATATAAATTTTCAACACAAAGACACCCAAATCAGCATACTGTATATACATTTTTATGGCATAAAATAGAACTGGCCATTTTTCAGTTTTTGATTCTTATGCATATATCAGTGCAGATTTGTCTGCTCTTTGGAGAGTTACCCCATGTAGGAATCCACACTATTATGATTCATGAACCGTGTGATTCTCTGCAGATTGTACAATCTTCATACATAAATTCAAGAAAATCACTAAGGGAAACTATAATGGTTTTGGGTCGTTTTATTCCTTTTTTTTACATTTTGGCATTGAAACTGTGGTATATTTTCTGCTTATATAAAATATGTATTTTATGGTACGACATTTAATGCAGTGTGCATCCATGACACCTATGTCATGACAATGGATTTTCTAAAGAGAAGAAGTTGTTTGCTTTCAGACACTCTGGGGGTTAGTTACTGAAACTGGAGAGTGTGAAATCTGGTGGAGTTCTGCATAGAAACCAATCAGCTTCCAGGTTTTATTAACAAGGCTTAATTGAACAAGCTGAAGTTAGAAGATGATTGGCTACCATACACGGCTGCACTAGTTTTAGTAAATCTCCCCCTTTCTGAGGGCTCGTTCACACTTGAATTTATTTCTAAGTTAAATGGTATTAACGCTCCGCTCACAACCATGTCGCAAACGCCTCACAACCGTGTCGCAACCGCACCGCAAACGCCAGCCAGGTGTCTGCGGAGCGGCACAACAGACTTCAATGGGAGGCTTCAACTCCTCCTGACTCCACACGAGGCATCAGTTTTGCCACGATGCAACGAGACGCTAACACTTCAGTGTGAACAGCACTGTGTGCTACCATGTGCAGAATTTTCATAGGCGTTTGAGAAGCGTTAAAACCGCTTCCCAAACACCTGTCTGACGCCCGCTGACAAAGCTAGTGTGAACTGAGCCTGGCTGTCTGAATGGAGCAAACAGAGCAGAGACATTAGTCACTTCTCTGAGCTATAAAGAAAAGAAAGAAAAGAAGAGAAAAGAAAAGGAAAGAGAAAATAGTCCTTGAGCTACAGCCAGGACACTTTGCCTAGGCAGACAGGAATGATATGGTAGAAAGCAGAGTCTATTTCAGACAGGATGAAGTATTTCCTTAACCACTTCACGCCGGCCGGGCATAGACGCC
Source organism: Staurois parvus (assembly GCF_062004578.1). Taxonomy (NCBI): domain Eukaryota; kingdom Metazoa; phylum Chordata; class Amphibia; order Anura; family Ranidae; genus Staurois; species Staurois parvus. Next base: position 9,148,650 of record NW_028318515.1, read on the forward strand.
GAGCGGCCGCACATTTGCGTTTATGTAACAAAAGACATATGTGCTGAGAGCGCGCACCCTGCGCGTTCCCAGCACACATGTGAGGTACTCACGGAAAGGTCCCAGTCCTCTCTTACAATCGGGACCTTTCCCGATCATGTGACCGGCCACATGACACTAAGCCATGCCCCCGTCCCACCCACCTCCCAGCGCAGGAACTCCTCTTCACGCTGGGACGATCCGGCAGGAAGGGGTTAAGCCTATTCACATGGAAGAAATATATATTTAAAATATATTTTAAAAATTATTCTTCCCAAATATATTGACATATATTTGAAATACTACAATTTGGACCATATTCAATATATTTAAAAAAAATAATATACCGTATATACTCGAGTATAAGCCGACCCGAATATAAGCCGAGGTACCTAATTTTACTACAAAAAACTGGGAAAAACTATTGACTTGAGTATAAGCCAAGGGTGGGAACACCAGTGGGAAGAATCGTGCCTCATCATTGGTGTCAGTGGGAGGAATAGTGCCCCATCATTGGTGTCAGTGGGAGGAATAGTGCCCCATCATTGGTGTCAGTGGGAGGAATAGTGCCCCATCATTGGTGTCAGTGGGAGGAATAGTGCCCCATCATTGGTGTCAGTGGGAGGAATAGTGCACCATCATTGGTGTCAGTGGGAGGAATAGTGCCCCATCATTGGTATCAGTGGGAGGAATAGTGCCCCATCATTGGTGTCAGTGGGAGGAATAGTGCCCCATCATTGGTGTCAGTGGGAGGCATAGTGCCCCATCATTGGTGTCAGTGGGAGGAATAGTGCCCCATCATTGGTATCAGTGGGAGGAATAGTGCCCCATCATTGGTATCAGTGGGAGGAATAGTGCCCCATCATTGGTGTCAGTGGGAGGAATAGTGCCCCATCATTGGTGTCAGTGGGAGGAATAGCGCCCCATCATTGGTGTCAGTGGGAGGAATAGTGCCCCATCATTGGTATCAGTGGCAGGAATAGTGCCCCATCATTAGTATCAGTGGGGGGAATAGCACCCCATTATTGGTGTCAGTGGAATAGTGCCCCATCTTTGGTGTCAGTGGGAGGAATAGTGTCCCATCATTGGTGTCAGTGGGAGGAATAGTGTCCCAACATTGGTGTCAGTGGGAGGAATAGTATCCCATCATTGGTGTCAGTGGGGGGGTGGAGGAATAGTGCCCCATCGTTGGTGTCAGTGGGGGGGAGGAAAAGTGCCCCATCGTTGGTGTCAGTGGGGGGGAGGAATAGTATCCCATGATTGGTGTCAGTGGGGGGTGGAATAGTGCTCCATGATTGGTGTCAGTGGGGGGTGGAATAGTGCCCCATCATTGGTGTCAGTGGGGGGGGAGGGATAGTGCCCAATCGGTGTCAGTGGGGGGGAGGAAAAGTGCCCCATCGTTGGTGTCAGTGGGAGGAATAATGCCCCATCATTGGTATCAGTGACACCAATGATGGGGCACTATTCCTCCCACTGACACTTGCTGACCCCTGTTCCAGTATGGTGCTGCTGCAGCCAGCATATGTGGTTGCAGCAGCACCTGAGCACGGCACACTTACCTGCATCTCCTTCACTCGATTTTCGCGGGGCCGCTCAGCTCCGCCTCCTCGCCGGTGATTGGCCACCTGTGTGCCTTTCCTGAGCTACAGTTCTGGCGGCCAATCACCGGTGAGAAGGCGGAGCCGAGCAGCCTCGTGAACATCCAGTGGACGAACCGAATGAAGGAACAGCCGCGCTTCCTGGACCGGATCGTCGTGGGACCGGAGCCAGGTAAAAGACAACAGCCCCCTGCCCACCCCTGTACTTACCGTAGTTTCCCTTCTGTTGGAAGGGGGGGGAGCCATCTGCAGACGTTGACTCGAGTATAAGCCGAGGGGGCCGTTTTTCAGCACAAATGTGCTGAAAAACTCGGCTTATACTCGAGTATATACGGTATATATATATATATACTGTATGTTGATATGTTGAAATGCATATTTTATATATTAAAAATATATGAAAAATATTTTTAAAAATACATTTTCAAATATGTGTCTTTGAAAATACATTTAATCTACATTTTTGGAATGCATTTACAAAAATATGTAAAACTACCGTATTTTTCGCTCCATAAGACGCACTTTTTTTCCCCCAAAAAAAGGGGGGAAAATGTCAGTGCGTCTTATGGAGCGAATATAAAGCGGCCGGTCCGGTATTTCTGCCGCCACCAAGTCAGAATACCGGGCTGGCCGCTCAGCTGTTCTCTCCTGCAGGGCCTTACCTGTTCCTCGCTCCAGCGCTGCACAGTCTTTCCACGCTGGCTTCTGTGACAGCCGGATGCCCACTGCGCATGTGCTGCCCTTTGTGAATGATTCGGTGTCTTCTGGGACACATGACAGGTCCCAGAAGGCACCGGGCCATTCACAAAGCGGAGCACTTCTCGCGCATGCGCAGTGGGCACCCGGCTGTCACAGAAGCCGGCCCGGGAAGAAGGAAGGAAGGACAACTCCGCGGAAGTGGGAGCGGGTACCTGACAAATTCAGGTACCCGCTCCCCCTCCCTCCCCAAAGGTCAGCAGTCTCTGGTCATTCCCTGCACTATCTGCAGTCTCTGGTCATTCCCTGCACTGTCTGCAGTCTCTGGTCATCCCCTGCACTGTGTCCGCAGTCTCTGGTCATCCCCTGCACTGTGTCCGCAGTCTCTGGTCATCCCCTGCACTGTCTGCAGTCTCTGGTCATCCCCTGCACTGTGTCCGCAGTCTCTGGTCATCCCCTGCACTGTGTCCGCAGTCTCTGGTCATCTCCTGCACTGTGTCCGCAGTCTCTGGTCATCCCCTGCACTGTGTCCGCAGTCTCTGGTCATCTCCTGCACTGTGTCCGCAGTCTCTGGTCATCTCCTGTACTGTGTGCGCAGTCTCCGGTCATCTCCTGTACTACAGTCAGGTCCATAAATATTGGGACATCGACACAATTCTAACATTTTTGGCTCTATACACCACCACAATGGATTTGAAATGAAACGAACAAGATGTGCTTTAACTGCAGACTGTCAGCTTTAATTTGAGGGTATTTACATCCAAATCAGGTGAACGGTGTAGGAATTACAACAGTTTGCATATGTGTCTCCCACTTGTTAAGGGACCAAAAGTAATGGGACAGAATTATAATCATAAATTAAACTTTCACTTTTTAATACTTGGTTGCAAATCCTTTGCAGTCAATTACAGCCTGAAGTCTGGAATGCATAGACATCACCAGACGCTGGGTTTCATCCCTGGTGATGCTCTGCCAGGCCTCTACTGCAACTGTCTTCAGTTCCTGTTTGTTCTTGGGGCATTTTCCCTTCAGTTTTGTCTTCAGCATGTGAAATGCATGCTCAATCGGATTCAGGTCAGGTGATTGACTTGGCCATTGCATAACATTCCACTTCTTTCCCTGAAAAAACCTCTTTGGTTGCTTTTGCAGTATGCTTTGGGTCATTGTCCATCTGCACTGTGAAGCGGCGTCCAATGAGTTGTGAAGCATTTGGCTGAATATGAGCAGATATTGCCCGAAACACTTCAGAATTCATCCTGCTGCTTTTGTCAGCAGTCACATCATCAATAAATACAAGAGAAGCAGTTCCATTGGCAGCCATACATGCCCACGCCATGACACTACCACCACCATGCTTCACTGATGAGGTGGTATGCTTAGGATCATGAGCAGTTCCTTTCCTTCTCCATACTCTTCTCTTCCCATCACTCTGGTACAAGTTGATCTTGGTCTCATCTGTCCATAGGATGTTGTTCCAGAACTGTTAAGGCTTTTTTACATGTCGTTTGGCAAACTCTAATCTGGCCTTCCTGTTTTTGAGGCTCACCAATGGTTTACATCTTGTGGTGAACCCTCTGTATTCACTCTGGTGAAGTCTTCTCTTGATTGTTGACTTTGACACACATACACCTACCTCCTGGAGAGTGTTCTTGATCTGGCCAACTGTTGTGAAGGGTGTTTTCTTCACCAGGGAAAGAATTCTTCGGTCATCCACCACAGTTGTTTTCCGTGGTCTTCTGGGTCTTTTGGTGTTGCTGAGCTCACCGGTGCGTTCCTTCTTTTTAAGAATGTTCCAAACAGTTGTTTTGGCCACGCCTAATGTTTTTGCTATCTCTCTGATGGGTTTGTTTTGTTTTTTCAGCCTAATGATGGCTTGCTTCACTGATAGTGACAGCTCTTTGGATCTTGTCTTGAGAGTTGACTGCAACAAACTCCAAATGCAAATAGCACATTTGAAATGAACTCTGGACCTTTTATCTGCTCATTGTAATTGGGATAATGAGGGAATAACACACACACCTGGCCATGGAACAGCTGAGAAGCCAATTGTCCCATTACTTTTGGTCCCTTAACAAGTGGGAGGCACATATGCAAACTGTTGTAATTCCTACACCGTTCACCTGATTTGGATGTAAATACCCTCAAATTAAATCTGACAGTCTGCAGTTAAAGCACATCTTGTTTGTTTCATTTCAAATCCATTGCGGTGGTGTATAGAGCCAAAAATGTTAGAATTGCGTTGATGTCCCAATATTTGTGGACCTGACTGTATGTCAGCAGTCTCTGGTCATCTCCTGTACTGTGTCCGCAGTCTCTCGTCATCTCCTGTACTATGTCCGCAGTCTCTGGTCATCTCCTGTACTGTGTCCGCAGTCTCTGGTCATCTCCTGTACTATGTCCGCAGTCTCTGGTCATCTCCTGTACTGTCCGCAGTCTCATCTCCTGTACTGTGCCCGCAGTCTCTGGTCATTCCCTGTACTGTGTCCGCAGTCTCTGGTCATCTCCTGTACTGTGTGCGCAGTCTCTGGTCATCTCCTGTACTGTATCCACAGTCTCTGGTTATCTCCTGTACTGTGTCCGCAGTCTCTGGTCATCCCCTGTACTGTGTCTGCAGTCCATTGGTTCAGAATATTTTTTTTTCTTGTTTTTCCCCTCTAAAACCTAGGTGCGTCTTATGGTCAGGTGCGTCTTATGGAGCGAAAAATACGGTATATGTTAAAATTACTTTTTTATATATTAAAACAAATCTGAAGAATATATTTAATACAATGTTTGTATATGCCTCTATAAAATGTATTTAAATTTATTTTTTTTAGAATACATGTTAAAATATGTTAGCGTAGGCATATATCATTTTTTTTCTAAATATATTGGAAATATATTTTTCTTCCATGTGAGTAGTACACACAAAAGCAAATGTAGTTACGTAGTGGCATAGTAGAAGAGGAAGTATAGGGTTGTTCTATGCTTCTGATTAGGTACATTTTCTATTTTATTATTTCTGTACAATTACTGTACACATTAATCGAAAATAAGATGTGTTCACAAAAATTTTCCAGATTGCACCCTCGATTTTTGTCGTCCAAAAAGTCGGAATTGACCGTTGAAAGCACTATACTAATGATCAGATAATCGTTCCTCATATGGAAACTTTCATACAATTTTCTTATCGTGTGTACGGGCCATTAATCTCCTCTTGCCCAGTGATCACACTGCAGCATAGTAATTTGTAATGAGTCAGAAGGTGAGAGGATGCAGCAGGGCTGATTAGTGTCAAATATGTAAACAGCCAATACTTTATTTGACTGTGTTATTGCTGTGCCAAAATCACTGCTTTGGTTAATCAGATTTTGTTTCTCCTTATGGACAAAATCCAATTAAAGAACATTCTATATTCCTGATATGTGCCCGCAGTACCATGTACTTCTATGAAAAAGTATCCCATTCTCTTTGTATTGCTTCCTTTTTGTGAAATCCCTGGTGTTCCTGCCAGTTCCTCTGCTTTCCTATTAAAAACTGACCACATTAGGCATGAGAGCACACTGTGGTCAGTTCTCTAGCTGTGCTGGGAACTCAGTGTGTTCTCCTCCAATGATCAGACTTCTACTGACACCCCCCCACCTTGCACAGCCATTCACTGGGACAACCAGTGTGTTGCTGGTTCTCCTCTCCTAGCTCTTATGCAGCTGAGAACAGAAGGTATGAGATCACTTATAAAAAAGGGGAAAGAGGTGAATATAGTGTTTTATATACAGTATGTATACACATATTTTTTGCCTTTCTTTTATTTTTTTAATTGGAATATGTTGTTTTACAAGGTGAGGGTTTATAATCACTCTAAAGCATTGCCAGGGTAAGGCTACATGTACACCAATCTACAGTGACTGGGAAAAAACATGTGTAAACACTGCACCGCGTTTTTGCCATGTTTTGCATATTCCTGCGGCCGGCAGTCAAAACAGAGGGAAGTTTAGCCTGACCTAAACGTGGCAGCTCCTAAACTCTGCTAAATACCTCTGTGTACATGAACACATAGGCTTTTATGGATTTGTGTTTAGGAGCTTTGGCAAAAAAACGCCAAAAGCTCCTAAACGCAAGTTCAGGAGCTGCTAGTGTACATGAAACCTAAATGCTATGATCTCTGTGATGGATGCACATACCTGGGAGTATTACCTTTAGGGCTCATGTACACGGGGCATTTGAAAAACTTTTCTGAACGATGAAAACTGACTGCTGGAAAACGTAGGTTAAAAAACGTCAGTTTAGCCACGTTTGCTTCCTCATTTACGTGCGTTTGTGTTTAGAAGCGTTTTTAAAGGATAACCTCAGGAGACCTTCTCAAATGCCCAGCATGCACTGAAAAATAGTAAATAATTAACTATTTCAGATATGTTAAGAGAAATAGAGAGAGCAGAAGCAGAGAGAGCAGTATGTGTTGAGATTACCTGTCTTTTCTGGTTGTATTCACTATGGATCCCATCATGAGCATAATGTGGCACGTTCTATCATTTATTCCTTCACACAAAATCTGGAACTGACTGTGCTGGTGTACTAGGTCCATTTGAATACATGGAAAATGCTTTGCATGCATTTCTGATGATGAAAAAAGGCTCTGGACAGCATCTGGACATGGAACAGTTAAAAAACGCTTCTAAACGCAAACACTTATAAACGTGGTTAACCACGTTTACAAGCATTTGGCATTTGAAAAGCCGGTAAAATCTACTCCTGAACGCAAGTTTGGTGTAAACTCAACTGCCTGTAAACAACTATAAACGACTAAGTGTACATGGACACATAGGAAAACATTACGGAGAGTTCAGGGGCTGCTGAAAAAAACGTGCAACAGCTCCTGAATGTCAGTTTAGGAGCTGCAGTGTACATGAGCCCTTACACATTGCCTAGAATGCATGCACTCAACACAAAAGACATATCTGTGCTAAGTCCACCTTTAGTCTAGGTTCCCACCTGTGCAGGTTGCATTTGATGCGTATCTACATTGTACTTTGCGTTGCGTTTTTGCACTTGTATTTTTGCTGCATTTTTTGGGGGTTTTTTTATTTATTTTTTTAAATTGTCTTGTTGTTTGGCAGATTTTAAACACAAAACAGATGAAAAACGCAATACATGTTTTTCTGCCGCGTTCCCATTGAAGTCTATAGAACCAAAAGCTGAATGTTTTGCGTTCAAAAAAGTCCCTGACCCTTTCCAGAAAACGCAGAGATGTGAACCTGTCCCATAGGAAATCATGTTAAATTGACTGTACTGCGTTTCTGCAAAACGCTGAAGAAAACGCTTAGGTGTGAATCCAACTTCTCCACCAGCAGTTCTACTTTCAAAAGTTGTGATATAACAGAAAACCAGCCATAATTTTCCCCTACAAGCAATGAAGTATCAGAAAGAAATATATTTCAAAGGTTAATCCAAAACTAGACCTTTCTGGTTTGAGTAAAGCAGAAAGGGTAAAAAGGTAGCCTTGTCTAATACAACATGGATAAGGTCACACCATGCTCTCTTTCATTGTTTCCCTTTGTGAGTGATAATTAGACAAGCTAACTCAAAGGAACAAGTGAAATCAGTGAACTGCATAATGCTTTCAGAAAAAAACAGCAGCTGTGCTAAATACAGAACATTTTACATTAATTTGACTTTTATATAATCTTCTGATGCTTACTTCTCTGCTTATCCCATATACTAGATGTATGCACACGCATCCTAGAGCCAATTAACCTACCAGCATGTATTTGGGGTGTGGGAGGAAACCAGGGTACTCGGAGGAAACCTGCATGAGCACAGGGAGAACATGCAAACTCTATGCAGGTAGTGTCTTTATTGGGATTCCATCCAAAGACCCCAGTACTGCAAGGCAGAAATGCTCACCATTAAGCCACTGTACTGCCCCTTTATGTGATGGAAACATCACAAGGTTTGAGTAGGGAACATTGGTTCTGCATACTCACATGACTTAGCTTTTGGTGTTTCCAGATTACCAGCAAAAAGGCAGTTTGATAGCATGCACTGGATGTAGGATAGAAGCCTTGGATATGTTGGCCGTGTCTGCTATGTGCTTTTTTTTTTTTTTTTTTTTTAATAAATTTTTATTGAAAAAAAAAATAGGAAGACATACAAGGTTTTCCACCGACATATAGGTTCAAATCAGCCGCTAGACCACAGCGGTATAGCATATCAAGGTTATTATCATCAAACAATGTCAGTAACATGTCAGTAACATTCGTCGAATCGAGACCCCCCAAAGGGCCCAAGAAGTAGCAATTATCCACTAACATGTGAACCTTAGAGTAAAAGTAACATAAAAGAATTGAAGAAAAAAGAACAAAAGACAAACCAAAAACACAACCCACAAAGTATGTGTATCATAGAAAGCAAGGCATGGAAGGATTGAACTTGTACCAACTATAGAATAAACTGGATCTGCAGTCTGCTGTGCACTTTTATGTATTCATTTTTAATGCTGAGTGAATTGAATTGTTTAATATACATGACTGTTTGTTAACTCTGATACTTAAACCAAAACTACACTGCATCTGAGCACCACAATCAAAAAAAATACTGAATTCATTTTTTATATTCAAAACAATCTCACCATCCATCCATGTCTCCATGCTTTATTTTGCAAAGAAATCACTTTGAAAAACACCCCTAGCTTTTCTGCCCATGGTCCTCTTAAGTAAGGGCAGATGATTCAGGTAGCATTTTCTTCCTGGAATTCATCTGCCCTTGGCTCAGGCATATAGGAAGGAGTGCATGCTTAGCTGAGAAAAGCTCTCCTATCTTCCTGAAGACTCCTGGGATATATGACATAATTTGCCCCTAGGCCTAGAAGTAAATGAAGAAATGCAAAAACAAATATATATTATTTACTTTCCTATCTATGTACTAATGCTAGCCACATAAGGATTAAAGATAGTCAATTGAGAGAGTAAAGTTCTGCTTTAAGCATCACAATCATTCCTGTTTTCAGGTTAGCCTTTGATGCAGAGTTCAGAGGTCAGTAGTAAGTGATGCAGAGTTCAGGGGTCAGTATAGGGTTACCACCTCATCCCTTTAAAACCGAACACATATTGATTACACAGGTTCTGTGGCGGATTAAGGTGGTAATTAAACTGACTTATCTGCATTAGATTAGCTTCAGAACCTATGTAATTAATATGTGTTCGGTTTTAAAGGGATGAGGTGGTAACCCTAGGTCAGTGGTGATGCAGAGGACATATTTTGCCTAACAGTGGGAGAGACTTAAAGTGGTAGTAAACTCTGTTCTTTAAAAATCTACTGACAGACAGGGTTTTTATGACAGAAAAGATCCTAGAGGTCCCTTCTGTCATAAATGCCCTCCTTTCTGTCAGCAGGTAATGCGATCTAAGCTGCACATGCGCAGCTCAGACTGTATCTGCGGTACTCTGTGTGCCGCTGCAGTGTGACTCCCATGCACATGCACGGGAGTGATGTCACTGCAGCCTGGCCAATCAAGCGGCTGAAGATTTGCAACCAGGAAGTAGGACTGGCTTAACAACGAGGCACCCAGGACTCTTTAGGAGCCATGATAGCCCAGGGCTAGAGGTCAGTGTTTGTAGGTCAGTCTCTCACAATGTACTAGTATGCAGTGCATACTAGTACATTATGGCCTAAACCTGCAGGGGGCCACATTATTTCAGTTTCTCATAGAGACTTTACTATCGCTTTAAAGGGGATGAATAAAAATAATCTGTGCCTACTTGCTATATACACTCACTCAAATACCACAGTCCTTGTACTCACAAAATACTCCTACTTACTATGTTCCAAGTGACAGTCTCACAGATACACATAAACCGCAGAACGAAGGATCGTTTTTAAAAATTGAATCATTTCCATCACTGCTTTTCTGCACACAATAAGTGATCACCTTTTCTGACTGAGCCTACCTTAAAGAAGAATTTAATTAAATCCAGCAACTGTTGTGATAATGGACACCTTGGTCAGGACTACGTAAAACATAATGTATAGAGTGCAAGGGAGTAAGCAGGGGTGGACTGACAACTCATGGGGCCCCCGGGCAATAGGGGATCATGGGGCCCCTGTGTCCTCGCCCACACCCAAAAAAGCCTATGAAAAAGCCAATGAAAGGTACCAGGGGCATCTCATTGGGCCCCCTACTGACAAAAAATAAAGTAGGTGTTGTACTCACAAACGACAATATAGTCAAGGCACATCATAGAAGAACAGCTGGATCAACACCGCGCTGAGTAACAGTCCACAATAGGGAGTTTAGACATCCAAAAGGCTGACGCGTTTCGAGGACTTGCCTCTTCCTCAGAGCTCTGAGGAAGAGGCAAGTCCTCGAAACGCGTCAGCCTTTTGGATGTCTAAACTCCCTATTGTGGACTGTTACTCAGCGCGGTGTTGATCCAGCTGTTCTTCTATGATGTGCCTTGACTATATTGTCGTTTGTGAGTACAACACCTACTTTATTTTTTATTAAACATTTTTTATGGTAATGCACTAGGCCTGTGCGCCCTCTTTTTGTTCTTTCCCCATTCAGTATATTTGGATTCCCCCGGTCCATTTGAGGGCAGCAAGGTGTGCATGTTCCAGGACATTCTTAATGTGGTTGTAGCATCGAGTCCATCCCCAAGCGCAGGAGCATTTGTGTTTGCTGGTTCTTTGGCCCCCTACTGACCCCTGGCCCTCGGGCAGTGCTCGAATGGTCAGTCCGCCCCTGGGAGTAAGTAACAAACACAACAACATACAGTATACAGTGCAGTAGTCAGGATGAGCACCCATTCACATCAAAGTTCCATCTACATAAAAATCCCCTGAGTTCTCCCCTTACATCAGAGCCCCTCAGCTGTCCTACCTTATATCAGAGTCTGCAGAGTCCTTCCTTACATCAGAATCCCCCCGTTACATCAAAGCCCCAGCGTTCCCCTACACATCAGGGTGCTCAGATTGCCTCCCTTCATCAGGGTTCCTAGAGCTCCCCCTTACAACATCAGAGTCCATTTAAATCAGAGTCCACAGAATTCCCTCTATATATCAGTTCCCCCACTCCTTCCTTACATCAATGCCCCCCTACATCAGTGTCCTTACTCTCCCTTTACATAAGTGTCCCCTCGCAAAGTGACTGGCCAACTGAATGCCCTGCAGAGATTGCCAGAGAATGACCCAGAGAACAGTCCCACAGAGACTGCCCCCCTCCCCAGGTCCACAGTAGTACCTGGCTGAAGAGAACTTGAAGCACTGTGATAGACCAGGTGGTGGCTAATCAAGCACAAGCAGGTTTCTACTCCCTCCCTCAATGAGTCCTGGGCACAGCAAAGCAGGGCTCTGCTAATGGCATGGCGACTGGCGGATGTCACCACACAGGTGTGAACCAAGACTCGCCCTGATGCTCCAGCCAAGACCTAGGTCGAGCCCAGCAGTTTACAAGCCGGCCTGCTCTGGAACTGCGCATGCACAGTTCAGAGCTGTAAACAAGCCTATCTTTTTATGGGCACTTTTCTCCTGTCCTTGGACAATTACATATAGTAAAAAAATGACAGGTTTTTTTGCAAACTATCCGTACATTTACGGATGCTTGGCAACACTGCTATGAAACCAAAAATTACATCAGAAGAAGTGCCTGCATCTTTTTTCAAACTGTATGGAAGCACATTGCATATGTATGAATGGGCCCTATAGACTATAATGGGGTCCCTTGTCATGCATTGTTGTGTGACATTGAAAGTGTGACAAATCACCTAGGTGTGAATGAGACTTAAGGTCCCCTTGATACTTGTTTGGTGCAATTCTTCCACAGTTCATGTGCAGAGCAATGTACCCACATTTTGATGCATGCTAGCATCAGTTAGCTGTGCTTTACCATAGATTTCTTTTTATTTCCTTCATTTTTGGTTTGCTTTCAGAAAGCACACCAAAACTACGGTACATAATAGAAACCTATGGTGACCTGCATCAAAATGTGGGTACATTGACCTGCACATGAGCTGCAGGAGAAGTGCACCAAATCAGCGTGAAAGCAGCCTAAGGAGTATATTATACAACTCAAGCCTTTTATAGCCCAGGAATGATAAAAAAAAGAAGGAAAACTGATAATTATGCAATTGAGGAGCTGTCCGTCCAGCAGGGGGCACTCTGGGGACACTCAGCCCAAAATGGGGAAGATAGCTGAACATAAGGAAGGAATATCCAAATCAGCACTGCCATGCCACATTCTTCTGGTGGAAAGGAGTTCATGGCACCCAGGACAGTGCCAGCCTGAGAAACACAGAGCTCTGCAAGGAAGTGCAGACTGGGGAGAGGGAGATGGCTACCTCAAACACGAGCCCAGATAATGAATGAGCCAATCCACTGCTCCTCTGCGCTGTGTCTGGCCCCGCCCCTCCTTCTTGGGGGAGCCACACCTGCTATGCCCTGCCCACTTAACCTACCACTGCCTGCTTTGACAGCATGACCCCCTAAGAGTGATTACACTGTCTTCAACCTGTTCTGGTGGATGATGAGTGGTGCCCCTTCCTACCTCATGAAAGCACTGCCCTGAATTCCTTGGCTTTAGGGGGGCACAACTGAAATTGGGGGGGCGCAGCCCTCCCCAGCACCCCCCTAGATCCTGCCATGGTCCACAATCAAAGCCTTAATGTTCACTTCACAGTATTTACGATCCTTATTGTTTTTGCAGCTCTTTCATGGCAAAATCTTGACAGCATGACCCCTATGGGCCTATATGAGTATTAGAACGATATTAGCATTTTCTAACAGTCAGCAATAAATAATTTTCTTGCCCTAAAAGTTTAGCACTTGGCGTATGTCACTGTGAAATTTAAAGCAGGCACTTTTAGATGCCTGCTATTTCATCCAGGAAGCAATTTGATTAATGATGTTCTCTAATGATGAGACTCATCACTAGTCATGCCACGTAGCAAAAAAAGTAAATGGCTATGAGAGTCACACCAGTCAAACAGATTTCACTGCATTCTGCCAAAACCTTTATGACCAAACTTCATTGGATATATTAACAGTCTTTTATCAAGCTTGCACCATGCTTAGTAAAAAGAAGCAACTCAATTTGGACAAGGAGAAAATATACATTCAGACTAGGAAGGTTCCTTTGTTTTATTTTGCATTGAACATCTGTCTAAAGTACATCGATGAAAGGTAGTATTCCTTTCAGAGACTTGCAGGTCATTTTTCATTGTTTCAGAATCATGAACTAATACTTGTATTCTTCCAGGGAGAAGAGAAGGTTTCTTTATCTGCACATACATATCCTAAAAAAGAATGATTAGCCTTTGAAAAACTAAATAATCCTATATTGCCAAATTTTCACCCCAACTAATAACCCAGAGCTAAAAGAAACATATCTTAAAGTTTATCATAAGACAAAACCTTTTCTTTTTTGGATAGAGGAATGAGTGGCTGGAAACCCTATCATATGCACATATTGCTAAGTTAATTTAGGAAGATTTAGCCCTCTGGACATTTATTCTCTGCCCTTGTGAGGGAAAATCCAACATTTTGAGTTGTCCGAAGAATGAGAGTAGAAGAGAAATCTTTCAATTGGGACACTTTTTTGTGACAATTGTCTTACATACTGGTGTATCTACAGGACAAGATGTGAAGGGGAATGCCTCCAATAGAACACAGGTGGCAAAAAAAGAGGGTTTTAAATATTCCCTACTTTTTCCAAAATGAAAATAAAAATGGTTTTATATGTTAATTAATCATATTTATATTAAAGACTATTTCCAAAGACAATCAGACTCATGCTCCATCCCAACTTTGTACACCATGTGCAATTGATTTATTGGAAATTACCTGAGCATTTATCATGCAGTCCCTGAACATTCTGAGACCCTTCAGCAACACCACTCTACATGGTACTTTACCAATTTTTAAGCATACCTATCAGTTCCTAAGACATGCACTTTTGGATGTTTACACTGAAAAAAAAAGGCAGCTATCAAAGAATATTGGGAATGGAAGTAAGTTGATGTAACATCTATAACAAGTATTTCAACTTTAAGTCTATTATACAACATACTATTCAGATTAAAATAATAGTAATAATATCATCTGCTATTCAGTAGGGCCACGTTCAACCTCTTTGCAGACACTTGAAATAGCATGTTTCTTTGGTTATGCTTGTCAACATACAGTGCCCTGTTGTTCTATGTTTAAGTGATTTCACAGTATATGCAATACTTTTATATTAGCGTTGATGTGTTCATTTTTCTTACAAGTAGAATTATCATATTAACAGAATAATAAATAGTACAAAAATCATGAAATGTATCTATGTCATGCATGTTTTCACAGTATGCAAATTAGAGAAGACAAGGCGATAGCAGTGATAACGGTTTATGACTGCTGTCTGAGTATATGATAAACAAGTATTTGCACACATACTGTATATGTAATAAGGATAATTACTCCCACTGACTCATATACACTGTCCAGTAAGCAATTGGGCTAACTACCTTGCAGACAGGCAAATTAGTTGTACAAAATTGTTTAATTTAGCGCACTCCATACAGCTTACCAACCAATCATAGAGGGTTCTAAAAGTAACCATGAATGGATGAAACTTTTGTGAGGAAACTGAAGAAATCCCAATGTGTTATTAGCATACCTGAAAAGTCCCAAGCAAATGATTATTTTTCTTACCACATAGTAAATAAAGTGCAACATTCTGGGTCCTCAAAATAAGCTCTTATCAGGGCAACAGTGCAACAAAACATAGAAACACAGAAAAGTGATGGCAAACACAGAAAAAGATCATTGAGTATGTCCGTTTATTTTGGGGGGGGGTTATTTGTTCTTGGGTTTTTTTTTGTTAACTTTTTTTTATGTATACTCAAGAGGACTCTGGGGTCTGCCCATGTGAGTACTATATTGGCTGAGATATAACATGATTCCTAGTCTAGGCAGACATCAATGAATATTTTTCTTTTGGTCCTTTCACATGGGTGTTTAGACTGGATCCATCTGTTATTCTCCAGACATATCCAGATTGAACCAAAATGTATGTCTGTGGGTGGGTGGATGTGAAAAGACATACACCCATTTACACCTGCTTACATTCAAGTCAGTTTATGTCCACAGGTCATAATAGGTCTGTGTCTTTTCAGTTTGTATAGATATAAATGGATGTAAAAGGATGTTGTCCATTTATGCTGTAGGCAGGTTTATGTAGGCAAGAAATATATTTATTGTTTATACTTTTGTCACCTATGACTATTTTCTTCAACAACTAAAAAATTTACATGTAAAAACAGATAAATACTGATAAACAGAATTGACGTTAGATATACAAATTATGTAAAATGATTCAGTTTTCAAGCTTTTTTTAATTAGTTTTCATGACGGAGCTTATGACACTACTGTGAAAAGACAGTCTTGACCCACTTAAAGGTTTTAAGAGAGCAGTATGAAGACCCAACACACTAGGGTTGATTTACTAAAGGCAAACAGACTGAGCACTTTGCAAGAGCAGTTGCGCTCATTTGGCCCAGAGCTTAGTTAATATGATGAAGATCTACTGATTTCCAATCCAATCATGTGCAAGCAAAATGCTGTTATTTTATTTTTCTTACACCTAATTGGTTATTCTTTGAAAAGTGAAGCTTTACCACATTCGCTAAGCTCTGGGAAAATTAGTACAACTCCACTTGCAAAGGGCAAAGTAATTTTGCCATTAGTAAATCAACCCCACAATATGATATGAAAATGTCAAGTGCCCTGGAAAATGGTATACTTCTACCAGTTGTATGTCTGAGGGCAAAGAAAAAAGAAATAAGTGTGATATTTTAGCCTCAAGTTATTAAGCCCCAATGATTGTTACTTCCAAACAATTTTCAGCAATGATAGCTAAAGATACAAATCTTTGAACTTTTTAAATTTAGCAACAATAATAAACTTTTAGTCTTCATGACCTATTTTGAAAAAATTAGACATATGTGCTGGAAATATATATATATATATATATATATATATATATATATATATATATATATTTAGCCTGTGGAACAGACAACCTTATTCTTTGCAAAACTAAAAAGCATATGTCACAACAAAATAAATAGAAAAGTTAATCTCTGTAATACATGCACATTTCTACATAATTTAAACACCGTGCAAGTATAGAAAAATAGCTGTTAATGTGCCAGAAACATAGTGTGCTCCTAGCTTCCTGTTTGATTTGACACACACAGGGGGATACATTTACTAAAGTCAAATAGGCTGTTTACTTTGCGGGGAAAGTTTCACTTTGCCAGGTGAAACCATGCCTTGGTCTCTGTTGTACTTACCTTCACAGGTGACGACCTGTCAGTGCTTACTCAGTCGGCACAGCGATCCAGGGATTTGAAATCCCCACTCCTCTCTCCCCTTTCTGCAACACTTTCAGGATGGATCAGAGCATTTCTGATTGGTCAGCACTAGCACAGAGCATAGCTCTGATCCTTCCTGGAACTGCTGCAGAAAGAAGGGGAAGAAGAGCAGAGAATTTCAATCCCAGGACCAGTACTGGTGGACACGTGATGTGGTCATTGACAGCTCATCACAGAGATAAGTACATGGGGGGGGGGTGTTAAGAGTGTAATACACTAACCCTTTAGAACACACCTCTTAAAATTTGTCTACTTATCTTCATTTTTTTAAATCACTACCAAGCACCCATCACCTTCAACCTACAGGCACTACCATCTACTGCACCTAATGTCCTCCATGACTTAGAATTTAAACTTGTTCGGTAAGGCAAGGTTCTCCTTCCCCTATGTCATGTAATAGTATTTGCCACCCATATTTTTAACTTATAATTTATAATCAATAAAAGCTATGTACTATAAATGAGACATGGATATGAAAGTAAATGTTACAATTTAATTGTATTTTTACATTTTTATTATATCTGTAATGTGTGGACATTTCTATTCAAGAAAATTTGCTTTATGCCGGAAACAGGGCACTCATTCATTGTAAAAACCACCCGTAATCCCCTACATTCACACTTTTCTAATAATATACAGCAAATTACCTATAAAGCCAAGGTAAATATATTTTAGTTTCTTGATGATTTATATACTCAAGCAAAATATAGTGTATGAGTGACCATATAATATTGTTATTTGGCATTTGTAATTTGATATTTTAATTTCTGCAAATAGCTCTCTTCAATTTATGTTTTACTACTCCTAGAAAACTCCTACCTGATTGATTTAAATTAATAAGCCACATTAAATTAAATAGATAAATCAGAAAATCAGTAGACAATATTCATCTTCAACTTAAAAATGGAAAATACCAGAATTACAGCAACTCTCTGCATAGGGTAATATCTTTATTTTGTATTGCTTTCTAGTAAGTGGATTAAGTGTTAAATCACAATGAAGTTCAGATAAAATCAGTCTTACACAACCACTCACAAATGTGAATGTTGATCAGTGTCAAACCTGATTCCTTCTGATTCAGTTAATTTACTTCAAAATAAACCTAGCAAGCAGCTCTACTTAATATTTAACATATGATGAATGTTAAGAAATCTTTTTACAAAATCTAGCCGGGGTCCTAATTTTACAAAAATAAAAAGTACTGCCCATCATAAATCCAACCCCCCCCCCCCCTTACCATGTTTCTGTTAGTATTTGTGCATAATAGACCAGATTTTTAAAGATTCACTTATTGCTGTATAGTATGCGTCCATTACTGGAAATTAATCTACAAGCATTCAAAAGGTTTTCAGATCACAACTACATTGGATTTACTGGATTAAGCACAATATCAAATCTGAATTCCAGGCAGTTATATAAAAGATACAATTTAATGCAGCTCTATAATTCATCCTGTAATGTTTTTTTTTTTAAAACAATGCACCTTAATTTGACTTGGTATCAGTCTATTTCAATCCCTGTACAGCAGAGCTCAGAGAGATAGATGCAGCACAAGAAGCCAGTCAAGTGTGTTCTAATGCAAGAACCATGCTGATAGGAAGTAAACTGAAAGAGATGAACTCATTAGTGTGCTGCTTCTCCTTTCACTGTACAGTCACAGGGAAAGAAAAAGATCAGTAACTGAAAGAAAAACTGCAACAGTGAATGGTTGTATTCCCTCCCCTGCCAGGCAGGAGTGTGCTGTTTGGTGGAGCTGTATACAGCTTACAAATACATGGACAGTAAAATAAGTTCTTTTGGCAGGTAAAACAGCTCTCATCTATTTGTTTCATCTGTGTATTTAGCGGTTAGCTTGGAGTTTATCTATAGCTCTCAAGTATCTCTCGTTTGGACGGGCTGTCCCTATTTTGGAACCAAAACCATCTGTCCCTCTTTTTGATCTGATATATAGACCTTTATACAAAAATGTACTCTTTATTTTATCAATCAAACGTGTTAAACTGTACGAAATCTTTAATACAACCTCTAAATCATTGCACTTATCATCTTGAAAAGCTTGAAAAGAAGCACTTGTTATTTTGACTAATCCTTTTTTTCCATATTAATCCTAACGCATCTGCATAACTTAAGGCGTGTCAAGTGCATGCTCATTTTCTACATACTTTGTACTAAAAGTGTAACTCTTTACTGTCTCAAAAAGTTGGAAGGTATGGTTCACCTTTAATGATTTTCCTATTTAAAAAGCCAGTACTTACATTGAAGGTTACAGAGACCGTATACTGTATGCAATTGTGTTGAAAAGTGGGCATACTTTACTATGTGCATAGCAAAGATATTTTATTATAATGTAGTACCCATGGAACTCATTTCTAATGAACTTTAATGAAGGGTAGCACTATTTGTAGGGAGAAGTAGATGTTTTCCATGACGTGTAATCTCCAAAGAGATGTGAACAATAGCTTTATATTTCTATACGTGATATATTACGACAAAGGACTCTTGTGCACTGTTATTACTATGGCTTCATCCTAACATAGATAAAATTCTTTGCCTCTATGACCTTTATGTGTGACATTAGTGGGTAAAGAATCATGAATCTTACTGACTCTTCACACCTGCAACTTCCAGGAAACTGTACATAAATAGATAACTGAAAGCTTAGGTTTAATTCATTATTTTTACTTTTGTCCCTAGGAAGCTGATACTTAAAAATGAGAAAAGTACAGAATTAATTAAAAGCATTCACTATACATATTTTCCTTACATTTTTCATACTGAAATGCATCTGTAAATCAAAAGCAGATTTGTCAGTTTAAGATAACAGACAACTTTTTATTGTTATCTGTTTCACTGATGGGAAATTTCATCTCGCTTTCTATCCTGATGATCACACAAGAAATAGACAGATGAACCCAAAAGGGAAACAGGTGGCAGTAAAGTCTGCTTTAGTGTTTGAGTGTCCAGTCTTACTTTTGAAAAACATCTTTCAAAATTAATTCTGTGGCGAGTTTGTCAAGGACACACCCCTGAGGAACCATCCCTGACAAAGCAAACGAGGTGTGGATGGCAGATTATTTCACAAGCTTGTGGTATTTTGGGTGCTATTCTTGCTCTTCTTCTAATCAGGATAGCATACAGAGTGGAGGAAAAAGAATTGTTTATATTGATGTGGATAAAAGGTACAGACAAGGTTAGACAAGTACATATTCACATTCAATGCTTAGGGAATATTAGTACCAGTAGGGAATATCTTCTTTCCTTGGTGACCACACAAAAATGACCACACAAAAAGTGAAGGAAAATCTCCACAGTGCTCCCACAAAAAGCAATAAAAATTTGCAAAGCTCCCACATTCCCCTATCCAAAACTAAAAAGAAATAACAAAATGGTTTAAAAGGCTGTCCTCTCAAGCATCCAATGCATTCCCTAATGGCAAAGTATGAGTACCTACACATTTTGTGATAGTCCTAATGCTTTACTGCTGCCACCTCCATAACTTCCTAATGGTCTATTATTGGGTCAAAATGACAACCACAGAACCTGCATTTTCAGAAGGATAGGTACAGCTTACACAGTACTTTAGTACAGGTTTTCTTTTAGCCTAGCTTGAAGTGCTGCCTTCTAAAATTAACCAAAACCAAGTCAATCTGAATCCTTTTCATGGTAAAAAGAATAATCACAACAAGAACTAAAATAAAGATGTTAAAAAATCTCAATACTAGCATACAATGTGCTGAAAATGTTGGTGGCTAAACTAGAACACAAAAATTGACTTACCTTGTCAGGCCTTTACACAAAAGGCCAGCACTGATGAGAGCCCTTTTAGGACTGATTATTTATGCATGCCTGCAAGATTGCTTTATGTTAACAGATGAGTATAGATCCACTTTAAAGATTGCTTTGGTGAAAATATCTAACTGGTGTTCAGTCCTATCTGACCATATAATTAATCTAGTTATATTATATAATATTACATATGCCTACATAATATGTTTTGTAAAATGGGTTAACTTAGTCAATACAACAAATCAAAATGTCATTTCATTTTAATTACATTTTTGTTTATTATAATTAACTTTTCCTGAAAATCAAAACTATGCATGGTCAAAGTAATAATGAGAGATAAAATTACACTTGTAAAGTAGTTTAGTTGTCGCCCATAAATACATTACAAATCTTAGAACCTGTATTATTATTAGCTTTTCTAAATAGTGTATTTTTTAACAACTTACAATAACGCATTTTAACCTAAGCTGTGTTTTTTTTTAAATAATGCCAAAATACATATGCTAATTCTTTCTGGCTCATGTCCAGTTGCAGATAATTAGCTAGTTTTCCCAGCACTGAAAATAGGTTTGATGAGCAGGCATTATGTTTTTTTTTTTTGGATTCCATGTACATTGGTGGCAGAGTAACCTTCCCCGAATAAACAAATCATTAACCTTTGGCAAAGCCCATCCCCAGATTGTACAGCAAAGAAACAAGGATGCCAGTTATAGCAATAAATTATATGTACGCCACTAATATATCCATTAAGTGTTACATTCATTAAGTGATTAAAATGATCATTTTCAGGTATGGAATGTGACATCTGCATGTTTGTAATAATAGCTTACTAGTGATAACAACATTTTAATTTATTCACATAGAAGTAATTTGTGCCCCAGTGACAGCTATGTGAACATGAGTTCTGAGTATGATCAGTCTCCGTACACTGCAGTGAAATGTTCTGAATATCAATAATCAACAGTGGGGAACTCTCAGTGTAACACACCACTACACAACACTCTAGAGCTAATGTGACCCTATCACTTAAAAGCAACCCTCTCAGGTATAGGAATATGCAATGGTGTCCTCTGTAAAAGAGGAAGTTTTAAACCTACCCCTCCAGCAGGTAATGCATTGAAATTGCACTCTTTCAAAAAGCTCCTGGGGCTGCTTTTATTCTACATTAGCAAGTGTGTCAGCTTCAGTGCTGGGACAAGGTCATGTAGCACCCAGGTCAAACATGCCAAATGGCACCCCCTCCCCAAAATGTATGAGCATTATGTATCAACAAAAATCCCCTCCAAAAAAATCTGAGCACTAATCTGCATACTTACCCCCAAGCATAAATCTCCTTTGCAAGCCCAAATTCTCCCCAAGCAAAAATCCCCCCCTTTAGTACTCCTGTAGGCTTGTAGGTAGGTACTTTCCATGCAGTGCCCCACACCTCACATGATACCACAGCGCCCAGGGCAGCCATCTCTCTTGCCCACCTCTTGTCCCAGCCCTGGTCAGTGTGTCCCTGTGGGGCACTGTGGCTTCTCCCACCAACCTCTACTTCATCCTGTATTGACACTGGGGTTGGCAGAAGTAACTACAACACCACAATGTCCAACACACATGGAAGCATTGCATAGAGGCAGCCCCATACCAGGAGCTCCACAAGTGAATGGAGTTTCAATACATGGCCCACCAAAGTGGCCGGTATTATTGATTTTCATAGTGCTGTCAGTGAAAATCTTGAGCAGCTTACAAAAGAAGAGTAATTATTTCTTTACCTGTGTTATTCATAATGTTTTAAACATGATGGTGTGGGAAATAGTTTAATAGTGGTACCTCCCTTTTAAATGCAAGGTTTACTTGAAAGCCCCCTTCCAAGTTAATACTATTTTTTGCCATGCCTCCATCCCACTTCCATCTCAGTCATGCTATTATGCATTTTTTTCCTCCTTATCTTATGAAGCCAGATATACTCACTAATCCCCCTTCTAGGTACATCGCCACCACCAGTTCTGGGGGGAGGACCGTTGATCCAATGCTGCAATACCCCTCCCCCCCCCCTTGAGATTCCTGTGGTTTGTGATGGCATCATCTTCCACTGGATCCTGAGAGAACCCTGTCACTGGACATCCAATAGACAATGTTCATGGCATTCAGGCACTCATGGGGACACTAAAACAAGAACCCTTGAAGGAAGTAAACAGAGGTGGAGAAGACTTGTGGATGCAGCATCACATGACTATTGTCTAAAGTGGAACTTTACCCAGAACAACTTAAATATTGTTCTTTAGCAAGAAAGATACATTACACATTAATAATTAGCATAACTAGCATAAACGTGTGCTGTAAATTGCCTCCAGCATTGTTCCTAATTATTCTTGCTGGATGCTGCCATCTTTCTTAAACCCAGATTCCTGAGCAGAATTAAAACTTTAGGTTGTCAGCAGATTGTAAAATAAAATTGTGAATAGGTAGGCGCTAAAATAGTAAGACATGTGACAAATGATAACAAAATAATCTCACAGCAACATGAAGTGACTTAAAGTCCCAGACAAAATATATTAAAGATATAGTGAATGACAGTCCAATGGAATGTTAACCCGTAGATCAAAAGTTTTTCTTTTCAATCGTGTAGGAAATAAGTGAATTCCTCACTCATCAGAAATTATGGACCCCGGTTAAGGTGGTCAAAAAGTGTTTTATGGTCATACAATAAGCTGACAGCCAACATCAAGCTCTCATGGAACAGGCCTCCTGGTCTCCTATTATGGAATATGGATCCAAGGAGCTGATGATTCCAGAACTGGGCTTAAATTGCAATATAGTGTGGTCACCAAATTGGCTATACTGTCTCAAGGGGATTCATTGATATGCATTTTAGCAAAGATTTAGAGGTTTGCCTAGTTTCTAGCTTAACACTTTGTTTTCAAAACATTCAATTTTTTAATGAGTTTTTTTTAGACAAGGTTTTAGACAATGAATTAAGGACACAATCGGGTTTCTTTGTAAGGCCACTGCAAAGGATGTACTTCTGCATTATTGTGTTGGTTTTCAGCTTTTTGACTATGTTGCATCATGATTTCCTAAAGCACATGCTTGACTGGTGTCCCTTATTTTCACAGAAATACCTAGGTTATGACGTCTGGAAATGTTACTCACTGGTTCCAAGCATTAGTAATCTTAGCAAATTTCAATTTTACTAAATGATATATACAGTATAGCTCCTATAATCTGATTTTTCTATTTTGCTTTTTATAGTTGTATGTTAGAAGAATATACATTGTAAAACTAATTTGGTCTTCCTTAATGGGACTGTAGCATACTATCGTTGTATTATCATTGTCTTTTGCAAATTACAGTGTTCTGGCTCTAGTGACCTGCCACCAATGTAACCCTGGTAATATAGCACAGAATGTCCCACTGCTCCAAGTATACTAGCAAGGGGTGACCCTCTCTATTTACCCCAGGGCACCATTTTGTCAAACCACTTACTATCAATCACATAGACTTCAATAAGTTACAAAGTAGATTAAGATAAGATTAAGACAAAAGTAGAATGCTTTGCTTAACCCTAAATTAATAGCTTTTAATATAGAGGAATTCAGTCTAGACAAAAAATATCACCAATACACTTGAATAATATAACATTATGTCCAATTTGTCGCTGATATGTTAAACAGGCAGAGGAAATACAATGCATGTTTTATTATAATTCCACCTAGCTTTATGTAAACTGTCTCAAACTAAAGCCATTTACAGAACAATTTTCTGTTCTTTGTATGAAAGTTTTATAAGCAGGCCATTCAAGGTGGATAATTCAAAAAAACAGCTAGATAAAGTCCTGGCTCTAACAAAATACCCTATTAAACCTATTTTAAGAATACTGGAAACATTTTTAAAGGTAACACTGTTAGAGACTTCAGTGACAACTGGACTTCTCTCCTACTGAAATTACTAATAACTTGGATTGTCATTAAAGCCTACCTCCAGGAAAAATACTGTATAGTTTTGGATAGAATAGAAAAAGTTAAATTGACTCTGTTGCCAGAAGGCTACTTGTGCACAATATGTTTAAAGAGGAGACAGTATACAGTGTGGGGCAGCACACTGGCTAAATAGTTAGCACTTCCACCACAGCACCACCTGCCTGGAGTTTCATGTTCCCCCTGTGCCTACATGGGTTTTCTCCGGGTACTCCAGTTTCCTCCCACACTCCAAAGACATGCTGGTAGGTTAATTGGATCCTGTCTAAATTGTCCCTAGTATGTATATGTATGAATGTAAGTTAGGGACCTTAGATTGTACACCCCTTGAGGGTTAGGGATTGCTGTGAATGTACTATATGTATGAAACAACTAAATAAATAAAATAAATTTACCTTTCCAGTGGCCTGCGTGGTAAAATTCTGCCTCTTCACGGCTCCCCAGCATCTGTAAGTATTCACTTTTCAAGTGTGTGTGAAATATATGCTCCCCCACCATATGCTGTGGATTCACCTGCTGAATTATACATCCTTTAGTGAAGTAGAGTGGGGAAAATAATTACTTGATCCCCTGCAGATTTTGTAAGTTTTCCCACTTACAAAGAATTGAAGGGTCTATAATTTTTAATCATAGGTGTATTGTAACTTATAGAGTCAGAATATTAACAAAAAATCCAGAAAAGACACAAATGTTATAAATTGAGTTGCAGCTCAGTTGGTAAAATAAGTATTTGATCCCCAAGCAAAACATGACTTTGTACTTGGTGGAGAAACCATTGTTAGCAAGACAGAGGTAAGACGTTTCTTGTAGTTGGTTTCCAGGTTTGCACACATCTGAGGAGGGATTTTGGTCCACTCTTCTTTACAGATCTTTAAATCCTTAAGGCTTCTTGGCTGTTGCTTGGCAACTCGAAGTTTCAGCTCCCCACACATTTTCCATAGGATTAAGGTCTGGAGACTGGCTAGGCCACTCCATGACCTTAATGTGCTTCTTCTTGAGCCACTACTTTGTTGCCTTGGTGCTATGTTTTGGCTCATTGTCATGCTGGAAGACCCATCCATGACCCATCTCCAGTGTTCTGGCTGAGGAAAGAAGGTTCTCATCCAAGATTTTACAATACATGGCCTCATCTTGGCCCCTCAATGCGGCAAAGTTGGCCGGTACCTTTAGCAGAGAAACAGCCCCAAAGCATATTGTTTCCACATTGATGCTTGATTGTAGGGACGGTGTTTGGAGGAGGAAAAATGCTGACTATGACCCTACAAACACAGTTAATGCCAAAGAGCTCAATTTTGGTTTCATCTGACCACAGCTCTTTCTCCCAGTCCTTCTCTGAATCATTTATATGTTCATTGGCAAACTCCATACAGGTCTGTACATGTGCCTTCTTGAGGAGGGGGACCTTGTGGGTGCTTCAGGATTTTAACCCATGGCCACATATTGTGTTACCAATGGTTTGGGGACTGTGGTCTCAACTGCCTTGAGATAATTCACAAGCTCCTCCTGGGCAGTTCTGGTCTGATTCCTCACTTTTCTCATGATCATCCTTACCCTATGAAGCAAAACCCTGCATGGAGCTTCAGACCAAGGGTCATTCATGGTTATTTTGTATTTCTTCCATTTGAAAATAATCGCTCCAACAGTCTCCTTCTCACCAAGCTTCTTGCTGATGGTCATGTAACCCATTCCAGCCTTATGCAGGTCTACAATCTTTTCCCTGACGTCCTTTCACAGCTCCTGGGTCTTGCCCATGATGGTGTATAAGAATGAGATTCTGTGGACAGGTGTCTTTTATACACATAATGAGTTGTCATTAGAAGCACCTTCTTAAATTGCCAGGAGTAATCTGTGTACCACATGAGAACATAGCCAGTCTGTGGTTGCCATAATTATTATTGGTTGGTAGGGGATCAAATACTTATTTCACTATAATTTAAAATACACCTATGATAAAAAAATTATAGACCCTTAATTTCTTAGTAAGTGGAAAAACTTACAAAACCTGCAGATCAAATAATTATTTTTCCCACTTGTATGAGTCACTGGGAAAAGCAACAGTGTTTGGGGAGGCAAGTGTTCCACACACCTGGATATGTGGAATACCTGTAGTAGCCAAGGAGCAGTGGATTGGCTGGCTATTTTGTACATCTGACCCTATAGTGACAGATTCCCTTTAAAGTTGTCAGGTTTATAATTCTATGGATCATTTGTGATGCCCATTTAAGAAATAAAGAGTGCAGTTGTCCCTTTTCCACCCTACAAAAATGTGTTTTTCTTTTTGTCTATGACTCAGGCAGCAATAAAATTTATTTAAACATATGCTATGACAATTATGTGATCTATCCAAAACCAAAAGAATGTTTTACTGGAGTTAAAATTTAAAATGTTTTTAAAACAGGCAAAACATGTTGTAAGCAGGTGCTTACATGGGAGTTATGTAAAAATAACGTTCACTTTATTTTTGTACTGTTGTTCACTGCTGACGACTGGTACTGCAGCCCATAGAGCAGTGAACATTTTCCTAGTGATACTCCAATGATACAAACCTATACTACTAGGCTGAAAGCTATCGCCAACCCACAGAGCTGCATGTAAGGGGAGACTGAGCCACAATACCAGCAGGAGAGAGCAGTGAGGGGTACACCTGACCAGACCAGATCCATCCATACAGGAGTCTTCAGAGATCATTTTCTCTAAATGCGCAGATAAACTGTGCATCTGGTGAGTGCACAACTTTTACACACCATCGGGCATTTCACCACAGTTTGGATGGAGCACCTTTTATTGGAGAGAATTTGATCTCCCATACTCTTCATTGGGACTATTATTCTAGTATTATCACCATTGGTCACTCTAATAGTGACGGATTATATGAGATCACAAAAGTCACTATGTGTGCAAATGTATTTTTGGCACTATGTCACATGCCACTTTATTTTTATGATGAATTTTGGTTTTATTTGGCATATTTTACATAATGAGCATTAATTGAACAATCTAGTGCTGCACCTTATATATGTATGTGATAAAGTTCTATTTTACTGTGCATTGTAATTCAATGTGTAGTGAGTTAGCATGCTGCCCAGGCTCTGGGCCTCTCTCTTTTCCTCATGGGAATGGAGGGTCTTGTGCACTATGTAGTCCCTCTGGAGTACGTGTCCCCCCTTACTGAGTCACCCTGCTGGGATTATTCCTGGACCCAGGGACCTACCACATTTGAACTTGAACCGAATGAACTCTGCTTTCCTAGCAGTTATGACATGGGCAGCTTGAGTTAGTTAGTGTGAGAACTGTATTTTAAGTTCTGTGAGAGACTATATATTATAGACTGTATTGTTGCAAGTCAGTAAAGTTACTGTTAACCATTTAATGTCTGTTCTGAATTCTGTTCAAAGGGGTGCATGAAAATATATGGTATCAAAGGGGAAGAAGAGGAGAAGGAAGAGAGCCACCATGACAGGGTTAACTATACAGAGGAGTTGACAGAAAGTTATGTCTAACATGCTGTTGCTATGAGTAACCAGGACTGGTGGGATTGCTATAGCAGCCAGCCAGTGGGAGAATGGCACTGGGCATGGGCAATACAGTAAAGACAAGGTGCATTCACAGAGGTCCATGCATAGTGCACAGCAGGACCTCCACATTGTCAGTTGGACTATGGTGGCAATCAAAGCTAGATGGGTGGAGCTGGACAGAGGCTCTGTGGATTCCATTTCAAAATGCTGCATTCATGAATATAAGGTGTACAGTGCCACAGGAAGAGTGTCTCACAGTAACAAAGCCTGAAGTCTAATGTGCATCTGTGCAAGGTGAACGGTTTGTACCTAAGTACAGAGTGCTGCCTTAATGCAGATTTTCACATGGATGTGGTCCTGCCTGCTTCCTGGGCATTAGTGAGAGCATTTACAAAGGGTCCCCATCTACAGGGCAAGTAGGCCCTGCCCACAGCCGTGACTGCACATACCTGTTTTTCTTCATCTCCTATCCTGAGCACTCTAAAGCTCTGCGTAGATTATATTGAAAATAATCTGTTCTACTTGAAGTTTGAGCTTTGTTGGCCCTTTCACCAATACCCAAATGGGCACTGTCTAGTAGGTCACTAAGGCATGTGCACTGCATTGTGGCATACAGGGGATTTACCAGAGCTCTGAATAACATATACAGGTTTAAGTACTCCAAGAGCACTCAACACAAAAAAAAACAGTATGTACGTGACTGATTTGAGCTGCTTCTGTTTGTTTAGATATTTTCTTTTTTTTTAAGATAGTTTTACTTTGAGCTAATGTTTTATGATCCAAATCATATGCCTGATTCAGTTCTAGGAAATAAAGCTATAAGGAGTGATGCAATAAATCAACATCCTCTAAATATATTTGTGGTTTAGACTGTGGTAAATGCTGTACTAGCCTGCAATTCCCAGCATGCTTCCATAATGAATAAATGTTTGATTCAAAATAAGTTATGTTTTCTATTAAAATGTTTAAACTTGGCATACTGTGCAAGAGTCCATCCATATGCAAGCTAGTGGAACATAAAACAGCAAATATAAACCACAAATCTCGAGAATAGTGTAAGCTTGATAGTTGTTGTCATAGTTATAGTTTAAGTAGTAGATGGTGATTAAGTAATTTAAAAGCCATGGAAATTGATGTATTTCTTATAAAAAAAAGAAATTGTTTTTATTTCTTTCTTTTAAACTCTCCCATTAGGTCTGTAAGTAAATTTTAAAGTTAAATGCAAACAAAAAAGAGTAGCACATCGAAAGTTAAAATACAAGTGCAGATTTTGCAGTAATACCTACAATCCAGAGCTGTTCCCCACAGTAATTTCTTCCTGCCACTAAATGTTGCAAGCTTCATTGATTGAATGGCAACCAACATTATTCAACCCACTTCTCCTTAGCCTAGGCTCTCATGTACACACTCCCTAGGGCTGCATCATGTCAGAAGCCTGAGCTCACTGTACAAAACATGCCATTAAAAGTAGGGATCAACCATCATGTCGCTGGATAAGAAGAGGAAGGACCATGATGCCATTGGACCAGCAAGAAGACTGCTAGATTAAAGTTTTCTTTTCTGCTGTGGGCTGGGTTTTAAATGCAAACACGGATTTCCATTCTAAGGACACAACTTTTCTCAATTAACCATTACTTGTGCACAACCTACCCTATTTTGTGTTTTCCTGCAACTGTGCCACTTTGCTGGTATGTGTGCTTATAATTTTTTGGACAATTACTGCTGAGTTTGCATTTAAATCACAATAGAAAGGCTTTCTTTATAAAAAATTTTTTTATGCATTTACAGTAGAAACCTTTTCTCCTGTAGGTCATTAGGAGACAGAGCAGACCTCTAGAAGGCTGGACAGTAGGCAAACGAAAAGCCCAGAAGTAGCAAGTTGACAAGAAAGTAGCAAGATACTAAAGACAGATAAACCTTTACTGACCTTATGATGTTCAGTAAATGAAGAGCAATTCTCTTAGAATGAAAAAGAGAAGGAAAGAAGGGGAATGCCACAATGTAAATAAAAGTACAATTCTGTTTTAGGAAGAAATGAAGGATGTGGTCTGTGAGATTTAGCTGCAAATGAAGAGCTTTTCAGGAGCTCCATCCATTAAGCAAAATGCATTTTAGTGTTTTTTGCCCACTTTTATTCATCCAAACATGAAAATAACACATTGTTCTGCCTACACATGGTTTGTTTAGCATGACAACAAACACAAAAGTCCTCGGGGTCACGAGGAAGTCACGAGGTACAGTGACGTAACGCATAGGTACGCCGTGACGCAGCTTCCGGTGCGCGGTGACACACATCCGGCATTGGATGCCATCTTGGAACACCCTGAAAGCCCCTAACCCATGCAGTACACCCAAGCATGAGGATGTAAATGTGTTTTCTCTAATGCCAAAATGTGAGTGGGCATTTATTTATATTATTAAAGGAGATTTAATTAAAAAATTACTACACTATGGAGGATCTCTTTCTTTCTCGCCATGGGTATTGGTGAGAATAATATTTAGCAGACACACCTTTCCTGAGAGGCCTGGAGTATCTGATATAATACCTAGGAGAGGGACTACAGGTGAAACACTATCAGCCAGGATTGGAGTAGGATCTAGGAGTGATCCTGAAAGTGAAGTGGCCCATTGGGTCGCCTAAAGGAGGTGAGGAGGCAATTTAGCCACTGTGGATAAAGTGTCTGAAAGTGTCTGACACTTTCACGGATATCATCACCATCATCAAGTTGCATGATTTTTTGTTGTTTGAAGCACCTATTCATATTCATGGACTATTAGAGATTTATATTTGTGTGTTTTATATGTGCTTTGTTGTGTGGTCACATTGGCACTTATCACCTTTGTATTGTATCCCTTGTGTAATATGGGCCTAAGTCGTAACATTATAGGTTGCAGTACTATTTTCATTTGTGTTGTTGGATTTCACTGTTGTCAGGTCACGTGTGTGACCGTAGGTCACATTGGTTTGGGCACTATATGCACTTATATTATTTATGGTTACACAGTTTATTATTTATTTATTTTAGCACAGTGGTTTATATCATTTTGATATATATTTAGGGTAGCACTGCACTAGTTTTGAGTATTAATCTCATATGTGCTTGGCTGCCTGAATCAACTAATGTGCTACAAAAGGCCAGCATTG
Organism: Staurois parvus; assembly: GCF_062004578.1. Classification (NCBI taxonomy): domain Eukaryota; kingdom Metazoa; phylum Chordata; class Amphibia; order Anura; family Ranidae; genus Staurois; species Staurois parvus. Next base: position 9,179,754 of record NW_028318515.1, read on the forward strand.
GAGTGAACTTTAAGATACAAGGTGTTGTCACAGAGCCAGTGGTGGAGTTATGCTATTCTTCCATAATTCCTCAGAGGATGGGTGGCAGGTATCATTTGGTATCAGCATTTGGGAACACAGAGTACTCTGTCAAAGTGTTTCCACTAACTAGAGAAGAGGCCCTCCATTTAGCTGTGGTTTTGGAAAAAAGGCTTGTATCTGCAAAAGCCCTGTTTGACTGTGCCACTGTCAGAGATGATTGGTTTCCTATTTTTTTTTCTTCTGTAAAACAGCTTAGATCAGACTGTCAACAACGTCTTATGATGAGAAGTTTGTTTCTGTCAATTTACCCATACGAAAGGATAGCATAGGAGAGGAGAGGATAGGATAGGAGAGGAGAGGATAGGAGAGAAGAGGATAGAATAGCATAGGATAGGAGAAGACAGGAGAGGAGAGGATAGGAGAGGAGAAGATTGGATAGGATAGGATAGGAGAGGATAGTAGATGATAGGAGAGGATAGTAGATGATAGGATAGGATAGGAGAGGATAGTAGATGATAGGATAGGAGAGGAGAGGATAGGAGAGAATAGGAGAGGATAGGATAGGAGAGGATAGTAGATGATAGGATAGCATAGGATAGGAGAGGATAGGAGAGGATAGGAGAGGATAATAGAGGATAAGATAGGACAGATTAGGATAGGAGAGGATAGGTTAGGATAGGAGAGGATAGGATAGGAGAGGATAAGAGAGGATAGGAGAGGATATGATAGGAGAGGAGAGGATAGAATAGGAGAGGATAGGATAGGGTGCCTACAAATAAGCCAATCACTCTCTAAAAAACACATCAGATGATTCAGGGAAGGGAATGTCACTTTACTTTTTTTTCTTCTGTAAAACAGCTTAGATCAGACTGTCAACAACTTCTTGCGATGAGAAGTTTGTTTCTTTCAATTTACCCATACGAAAGGATAGCAAAGGAGAGGAGAGAATAGCATAGGATAGGAGAGGAGAGAATAGCATAGGATAGGAGAGGAGAAGATTGGAGAGGATAGGAGAGGAGAAGATTGGAGAGGATAGGAGAGGATAGTAGATGATAGGATAGGATAGCATAGGATAGGAGAGGATAGGATAAGATAGGATAGGAGAGGAGAGGATAAAAAATGATAGGATAGGAGAGATTAGGATAGGAGAGGATAAGAGAGGATAGGTTAGGATAGGAGAGGAGAGGAGAGGATAAGAGAGGATAGGAGAGGATATGATAGGAGAGGATAAGAGAGGATAGGATAGGATAGGAGCGGTTAGGATAGGAGAGGATAGGAGAGGATAGGATAGGAGAGGATAAGAGAGGATAGGATAGGATAGGAGCGGTTAGGATAGGAGAGGATAGGATAGGAGAGGATAAGAGAGGATAGGTTAGGAGAGGAGAGGATAAGAGAGGATAGGGATAGGATAGGAGAGGATATGATAGGAGAGGATAGGATAGGGAGCCTACAAATAAACCAATCACTCTCTAAAACACACATCAGATGATTCGGGGAAGGGAATGTCACTTACAGGTGCCTATAAGGTCAGGGAAAGTATGTAAAGCCTCATATAAAACGTTAACTTCACAGAGGGTGTGCAGAGCCAGAGATATTAGCCAAGCTTCATCCTTTTTCTACTAGAGGTGCCTTCCTACCTTGAAGAGAAATGAAAAGTACCTAGGAAGGGATATATTCATTAGAAAATGCTGTGCCTTTTGATTTGCATTGAATGGAGCATTCTGGAGGCAGGACATATACAAAAGGTCTGCTGTATTCCATATTAAATGCTAGAAGTATAATCACAATGCAACATGATATGATCACATATCAGAGCTACTTTTGCCACACATGTTTGCATTATTTAATTTAAGGCTAGGTTCACATCTGTGCAAGTGATTGCTGCTGAGGGATCACACCTGTTCCTGCAGCCACAACCACTGGCACAGAAAAATGCAGACTATGTGTCAGCGCTGTTAATTCTAATGGCATGCCGCATGCACTAGAAATTGCTCCCACCCTGTGAACTGCACTGCACTTGCAGTTCCTGTGCAGGCTGTGATTCCAAAAATGGTGCAGGGACCTTTTCATTTCAGCAGGCATGGCAGCCCATTCGAATGAATGGGCTGCCGTGTCCAAAAAAACGTGGCTCACAGACCCACATCAGTATGAACCTAGCCTTAAGACCTAGGTTTCAGGTGTGTGACTGAGCCATGCTAAGTAAAGTGAAAGTAAGTTTGCACTTTCACTTAAACATTGTACTTGTTCCAACAGTGTAACAAAATACATGCCAGAAGGAGTTACTTTTTAATGTTTCCAGCAACAATGTCTCCAGCTTCCTGGTTTTGAATACTTTATATTGTGCTTGAAACTTTTGTTCTTAAGAATTTATCTTGAGACATGGTAATCTATTATATTGACGTTTTTCATAGGCTGCAATTTTTGTTAAATAGTGAATCTTTAAGCCTTTGTTTTTATATTTCTAAAGGACTCCGGTAGTGAGATATCTTGAGTTCCCAAATATGCTTACTGTAACCTATCCCACTCTCCCAGCTGGATTATTATTCTGAGAGATCCATCAGGACATTCATTACCAGGAAGAGTGGAAGGGAACAGAGATGATTGTATTGCATCGTACAAATAATCACAATGTGCAAATCTAGACACAGAAGTCGCTATGAGATGGAAGAAAACAGCCCGACAGACATGAACTATAACTATTCACAATCAAGAATTAGGGCAAATGATAGAAACAGCTCACCGAACCACAATAAAGTTTAAAGTACATAACTATTACAAGGTAACAGATATTTTCACTTTTTAATGTTTACCAAAAGCAGTCAAATTGTGGAGGATTTAGTTAGCTTTCAAATCATATATGAATCAGATTTGAGTTCTGGCCAGAAAAGACTGAAAACAGAGAGTGAGTCTCTGAAGGCCATGATAAAAAAAAAAATAACTTTTATTTCCTCATCTTATCCAAAGATTCCTTTGAGAGTGGAGCTCACAATAAAATCAGAATCTGCCACAGTACTACACTGTACAGATTACTAAAAAGTGTTCAGAAAAGTCCATGTTTCTGCTTCAGTCAAAAAGATGGTCTGCAGACTAATCAGTAAGAAAGCTAGACCAGAAATTTTATCTACTTCCTATAATAAATGAGCAAAGTTTTATAAAAGTATATGTACCACGTTTAACCTCTGGAAAATAAATATACTTGTTTCTGTTCAGGGGCGGACTGACAACTCATGGGGTCCCCAGGCAATAGGGGATCATGGGGCCCCTGTGTCCTTGCCCAAACTCAAAAAAGTCTATGAAAAAGGTACCAGGGGTATCTCATGGGGCCCCCTACTGACCCCGGGCAGTGCCCCAGTTTCCAAATGGTCAGTCCGCCCCTGTTCCTGTTCCAGTCTTCTGCATTCTATTGGAAACAGAAGTGTAAGTTATCCAGATCTATGAGATGGCAATCACCCATTATTGTCATTTTTTTAGCATTCTGCAGTGGTGAAGGGTAGTTGGATTGTTTTATCAAGACTAAGCTTTCTATGTCTGCAGGCATATTCAATTTTAGAGAGGAAGGTCTCATAATAAAGAATTTTAGCTAGAGGCTGCTAGCTTGTTTGGAGCTCAAGACAGTCATCAATTCTCATTTTTTGCATGCCAACCTGTTGATCAGTAGGAAATCAATTAATTAAGAGTTCTGGCAATCGTGATCCATTAATTGTGTGATTTCCTACAGACTGAAAAAAATCTGCTTGCTAATATTCTCCTGAAAAAATGTAAACACCTGACATGCATTTCATATTCCTGATATTTGTATGTTGTATCATGTACTTGTGTTAAAAAGTATCCTATTCTCTTTGTATTTCTTCCTTTGTGTGAATTTCCTAGTGATCCTGTCAGTGCCCTTGCTTGCTAATTCAAACTGACCACACAGAAGCACATCCTTCCCAACTCGGTCAGTTTTCTAGCTGTGCTGGGAGAACAGCCTTCCTGTCCACCAGTAGCCAAGACTTGCGCTGACAAACCCCACTGAACAGCTCTTCAATGGGAGTATTGTTTTTCTCCTGCTGACATGCCCCACATGTTTGTGTCCTGCTGACATGCCCCACTGCAGTCTTCACCCCCAACTCTCCAAGCCTAATATTATTATTATTGTAATACAGGATTTATATAGCGCTAACAGTTTGCACAGCACTTTGCAATATAAAGGGAGACAGTACAGTCACAATACAATAAAAAAATAGATGATTAAGAGGGCCATGCTCATGAGAGCTTACAATCTTATAGGGTGGGGTAAGTGGTACACAAGGTTATAACTGGTGAGGGATGAGCTGATGGAAGTGATAAATGTTAATTGGAGGTGTGATAGGTTTCCCTGAAGAGATGAGTTTTCAGGGATCACCTAAAGGCAGCCAGAGTAGGGGATAGTCGGACAGATTAAGGTAGAGAGTTCCAGAGGATGGTAGAGGCTCTGGGAAAGTCATGGAGATGAGCATGGGAAGAGGAGACAAGCAAGCTTGAAAGCAGGAGCTCATGAGAGGAGTGAAGAGGACGGTTTGGGTGATATTTGGAGACAATTTGGTGATGTAGCTTGGGGCAGAGTTGTGAATAGCTTTGTATGTTGTTGTTAATATTTTGAATTTAATTAGTTGGGCAATCGGAAGCCAGTGGAGGGATTGGCAGAGAGGGGTGGCAGAGACCCCTTGGTAAGGTAGATGATTCTGGCAGCAGCATTCATGATAGACTGAAGATGGGATAGCCTACGGAGAGGTAGACCTATGAGAAGGGAGTTGAAATAGTCAAGGTAAGAGATAACAAGGGAGTGAATGAGCAGCTTGGTGGTTTCATTAATTAAAAAGGGGTGAAATTTAGAGATGTTACAGAGGTGAAATCTACAAGCTTTTGCCAGCGATTGGATTTCGTGCCAAAAGGATACATCAGTGTCCAGGAGTACACCTAGTACCCTGGCTTGAAGGGAGAGACTGACAGTTGCACTATTGATCTTGATAGAAAAGTAATAGAGGAGGGCATGAGCGGGGGATATTATCAGCTCAATTTTAGAGAGATTTATAAATAAATGAAATATTGTGGTGCCTATGTGAATGAATGTCCAAACAATGATATATGTTGCCCGCATTAAGCCCGCAAAAAAGTTGACAACTGCCCCTAAAAAGTGAAATACAAATGAATATGTGAATAGGTAGGCACTACAATAACCATGCATCAAAAGATGAAAAAAACTAAACGACAAAGTGAACTCCCAACAGATGAAATTCCTGAACAGAATATGATAAATGGTGAACCCAATATATGGTGATAGTCCCATAAAGACGTAGTCCTATAGACCAAAAGAGATTTACCGCATGCAGATAATAAGTGAATTTCTCACTCACCAGAAGAAATTGATCCTGGTTAAGGTGGTCAAGCACTGCTTTGTTATCATGAATATTGACGACCAGTGCCTGGTACCCTCCAGGTTCCCGTGATGTCACATCCAGCCTATCGATAGTGAGGTTTGGGACTCACGCCGGCCATACTATTGGAATACATACACAGGCTGAATAAACTGGTGCCGGTCATTTGGGCACCATTGCATGTGAGTGTATCGCTATACGTGTATTTGCTATGCAATTTACAATAAATATATACTGGTACCAGGCACTGGTCATCAATACTCATGATAACAAACCGGTACTTGACCACCTTAACCAGGGTCAATTTCTTCTGGTGAGTGAGAAAGTCACTTACTGTCTGCACGTGGTGAAATTGCATATCTTTTTGTGTACAGGACTATGTCTTTATGGGACTATCACCATATATTGGGTTCACCACATATCATATTTTGTTCAGGAATATCATCTGTTAGATGTTGGGAGTTCACTTTGTTGTTTGGTTGTTTTCATCTTTTGATGCACGGTTATTGCAGCGCCTACCTATTCACGTATTTATTTAGAGAGATTTAGTTTTAGGAAGTGCAACATCCAAACTGATATGTTAGTTAGTACATTAATAATGCGAAAGGAGACTGAACTGAGGTAAGGAGTAGAGAAGATGTGGGTGTCATCAGTGTAGAGATAGTATTGGAAGCCGTATGAGGTTATCAGATGACCAAGAGAGAAGGTGTAGATAGAGAAGAGAGGGAGTCCAAGAACAGAGCCTTGGGAGTCCCCTACAGAAAGAGGGGAGGGGGAGACAGCATTATAGGTAACACTAAAGGAGTGCTGTGATAGGTAGGAGGAGAACTAGGAAAGAGCTGACTCTCTTATACAGCTGAGAACAGAAGTCATGTGATTACTTTTGAAAAAAAAAGAAGAAAGGGATTTATAATGTTTTTATATGTATACATAAATGTTTTGCCTTGTATTTCTATTTTCTATTGAATGCGTTGTTCACACATACTTTAACCGCTCCCCGTGTACCATTTGTACTTAAACATTACATTGTGCTGGGTATACGTTGATCCTGGCTGTCACTGACAGCATAGAGTTCAACTGGCAAGTGGGAACCAATCAGCTTGATTCCTGATCTTGTAACCACAATTGTGTTAGCTATGATACATGCATGATCACATGCAAGCTTCAGGTTCTCTTTGAGAAAAAAAATGAAAGCCATCAGCTTGTCACTGTCAGTGTTAAATGTTGCAATAAGACAAGTATTTAAAAAATAATAGAAAAAAAATAATTTTTATGAATTTGTCAGTCTATAATAAAAAATGCACTTTTTATTAAAAAAGTGCACCAAATAAAAACCTTATAAGCTATAAAATTCATTTGGTATAATTATCCACAGAATTTTTGTCAAGTTAAAGAGGATCTTCACCCTGTAAAAAAGAAATGTAAAAGTCAGCAGCTACAAATACTGTAGCTGCTGACTTTTAAAAAATACACACTTACCTGTCCCAGGATCCAGTGATGTAATTACCTGACCTCGCTCTTTGCTGTTCTTTGGATCCAGGCATCAACATCTTAACTGTGGGCACCCAACTGTGACTTCTTGCAGCTTCACATTTGGCTAGGACCTTTGACATGTCCCAAGAGGCTGCAGGAGAAGAAGGATGGGGCTGAACTTCTGCTCTGATTGCCTAGGCCAGTGGTCGGCAAGCCGCAGCTCGCGAGCCACATGCGGCTCTTTGCACACTTTAATGCGGCTCTTCTGTGTGCCGGGCGCCCGCTCCCCTCCCTCCTCTCGTGCGGCCGCCCCAAAAGTCAGGACTCTGCAGCTAGCCCAGCAATGGGCAAACTACAGCCCGGCGGACCTTTTAATCCGGCCCGCGGAGCGTGGCAAACATTGGCTGTCAGGATGTAGGCGGGGCAGCGTGACAAACTCCTCTCCTCTCACAGTCCGCCCTGAAGACCGGCGCGGGAACACGGCGAAAGGAACGCATGGAGCAAAGATAAGTGAATTGACACAATATGGGGAATGAATTACTATAGGGGGGATGAATTACTATATGGGGGATGAATTACTCTATGGGGGATGAATTACTATGGGGGATGAATTACTATATGGGGGATGAATTACTATGGGGGATGAATTACTATGTGGGGGATGAATTACTATGGGGGATGAATTACTATATGGGGGATGAATTACTATGGGGGATGAATTACTCTATGGGGGATGAATTACTATGGGGGATGAATTACTCTATGGGGGATGAATTACTATATGGGGGATGAATTACTATATGGGGGATGAATTACTATGGGGGATGAATTACTCTATGGGGGATGAATTACTCTATGGGGGATGAATTACTATATGGGGGATGAGTTACTATATGGGGGATGAATTACTATGGGGGATGAATTACTATATGGGGGATGAATTACTATGGGGGATGAATTACTATATGGGGGATGAATTACTATATGGGGGATGAATTACTATGGGGGATGAATTACTATATGGGGGATGAATTACTATATGGGGGATGAATTACTATATGGGGGATGAATTACTATGGGGGATGAATTACTATGGGGGATGAATTACTATATGGGGGATGTATTTTCAGTTTTAAAAATGTGGCTCTCAAAATAAATTTCAATCGTGGTTTTGGCGAGATTTGGCTCAGCTGAAAAAAAAGGTTGCCCACCACTGGCCTAGGCAGTCAGCGCGGAAGTAGTGACGGGTACTTATCAAAATCAGGTATCCACTCCCAACATTCCAAATATGGGAGAGGAGGGGGAAGGAGGATGAAAAGCAGAACTTCCTCTTTTGAGTAAAGTTCCACTTTAACAACTAATGCTGACACTGCTAAATTTCACCTAAGCATCAATGACATTTGGACACCAAAGGGTTATACTTGTTCCAAGTTACTTAGTTAGAAAGTAAACAAACCACTGGAAAAGCATGACAGTCAGGTAACTAGTATTTTCAGGAGAAATCAATAGCAACCTCCATACTTCCTATGTACAAAGATTTCTTTATGCAATTCATTATTTTAGTTGCCTCTTAATTTATTTCTCATGTTTAAGAACATTTGTAGTATGCCTGTTTTTGTTTCAATAGACTTCTTCCACCACTGCATAGGTAACTCTTTTTTAATGTTTTTGTTTCATGCAGACCAAGAATGAAAAGTCTACAACCCATAGTGCACAGCCGCATATGAATCATTTTTAAATCCCTTGAAACACTTACTTTGTAATCTGCAAATACAACTGTTGAGGAGTGGTGAACATTTTATTTGCCTCTAAATAAAAATGTCTTCATAATTAAATTGTCTCATATTAGGATCTTAATTCAACATTTATCAATAGAAGCAGCATGACAAAATATGATTCGTTGTCTTGTCTATTGAACACAGTTATTGCCAACAGCTGGCAGAATCGTTGTAAGTCCTAGAGCAGAAACGGCTGATTAGCCTCATTTGGCACAGCATTTCGCTTTTAATCAAAGTAATGCAAAAACTGAGTTCTTAATGTTTCTTTAATTTACCACTTTTCAGATGATTCTCTGTTTGGGTTTTTTTTCCATAACAGAATATTGATTGCTCATCTCTGGTCACCTTGTAGACAAACTTCACTGAATAAAAGAACAGGTAGAATTTCCAGGCTGTGCTGTAGCAATGAAGCTAAAACCACCACAGCTTCTATTTATTTTGGACATTGTTATATTTACTGACAACTGTAGGGCCATCAACTGTTTGGGAGAGCATCGGGAGAACTGGAGACATGTCATTGCATATGTCTGATTCATGTAATAATTCTTAAAATGAATTTGTAGTGTTTTCATGTAGTATATTTGTTCTTTAGTTGTTCTTTATGGTCCAGACTACAAAAAATAAAAAAGTAAAACAAAAAATAGTCAGGTTAACCCCTTAACGATGAAGGAAAATCAGATCTCAATGCCTTAAACCAGTTTTGCAATGTTAGAATGTCTTAATAAAACTGTAAATATCTTTGCAATGACTAAAGCTGGCCATAGATGGTTTGTTACTTTTTTTTTTCATTCAGCCAGGATGGAGCAAATCTCTCCTGCCACAACACTGTATTTTGACAACAAGACTCTCCACTGTCAGAATACACTGATTGGCTGCACCAAATGAGTGCAGCTGCTGATTGACAAAAGTTTTCAAAGATTCCCAGTCGAAAAAAGTTGATTCTACAATAGACTTATGTATAACAGGAACAGCTACACATGGATTGAAATTCAGCTGGTCCCTGCTGAATTTCAATCCATCTATGGTCAGCTTTAGGTGTTGAAACGAGGAGTGGAGATGCTGTTCATTTATCATAGCTCAGTGAGAAGCAGCCAGTGAAGTCAATACAAATGGCCAGTTTAATAGGTTGTGATGTAAGTACCTCACTAGCCATTTATGTAAAATGTCTCCCTCCCTGCTTCCCTCAGAGGTGGTGATAGCAGGGAGAGAAGAGAAACAGCCGCAATATGATGAGGGAGCAGAAGAAGTATGACCACTGATACCTCTGTCACTGCTTGGTAGTGCCTTAAAATTTAGACCATACTAAATATACAGGTCCACCCTCCAAAATCATGTAATCCCTATGGCTTTTAAAAGTTGGGGACCTTAAACCCCTACAAAAATATTGTAATGCTTGGGGGATCCTGGGGTCTAGTATGGGTATATTCTCATATTCTCACACTGGAGTCCCAGTATATTCTCATATAAATGTAATAAATTCCCTATATGACAAGGAATATTCCTGTAAATGTGTTTCTATATCAAGACTTTCCTGTGACACTTGTAACCAAGTGTAATAATAGCTAAATAAATATATTCTTACAAATCACTGTGATAGACAATCACAGGCTATCACATAAATCATGCGATCGACTCCTCCTGGCTCCATGGAAAAATGCTCACTTCATTTGTACACTCATCTTCAAGGGGCAATATACAGGGCTTTTTTTTTATCAGAGAATAGGTGCAGGAACTCTCCACCTTTTGAGTCACCCCTTGTCTCCACCCCCTACCCACCTCCAAGCACTGTCCCTTGGTTTTACCTCCTATCCACCTCCCAGGACAGCCCCTTTTAGAGAATACAGAACCAAATATAATTTTGTGGTGCTAAGTCATTTGTATGTAATGTATTAATGATAACAAGAGAAGCAATAAAATACAGTAGATCCCCTGCATCAAACAACAATTAATCCCCCATACAATAGACCCCCCCCCCCAGCAACAATGGACCCTCCACAACAAAATACCACGCCAGTAATTATAGACCCCCAGCAGCAACAACAGATCTTGGGATATATTGTGATAACCTAACTCTGCTTTAAATTTCTCCACAACTTTATCCCAGCCTGTCTGGTGTGTTCCTTGGCCTTCATGATGCTGTTTGTTGACTAATGTTCTCTAACAAATCTCTGAGGGCTTCACAGAACAGCTGCATTCATACTGAGATTAAATTACACACAGGTGGACAAGTATTTACTAATTAGGTGACTTCTGAAGGCAATTGGTTCCACTAGATTTTAGTTAGGGGTATCAGAGTAAATGGGGATGAATACAAATGCATGCCACAGTTTACACATATTTATTTGTAAAACATGTTGAAAGCCACTTATCATTTTCCTTCCACTTAACAATTATGTGCCACTTTGTGATTGTCTATCACATAAAATCCCAATAAAATGCCTTTACGATTTTGGTTGTAACATGAGAAAATGTGAAATATTTCAAGGGGTATGAATACTTTTTCAAGGCACTATAAGCATTGACAGAGGTCTGTATGTGATAGGGATACAATAAAAAGTTACTTAGCTTGGGTTATAGTTTGTGGTCTCCATAACAAACAAGACTCAAGTGACTGCAGGAAACTGGGTGCTCTCAAAGTGTGGATTTAGTGTCATCCCCAGGTGAAGTTCCTTCTGTAGTCTTGTGAAGTCCCCTCTGTCACAGACTTCCCTTCTACACAGGGCCTCTTCCTTCTACCCAGTTCTGCATGTGATAGACTAAACACTAAAAAGTTACTTAGCTTGGGTTATAGTTTGTGATACCCATAACAAGTAGGACTCAAGTGATTGCAGGAAAATGGGTGCCCCAGGTGAAGTTCCTTCACTGGTTTTGTGAAATCCACAGACTTCCCTTCTACTGAGATCTTCTTCTTATGGGGCCTCTTCCTTCTACCCAGTTTTTCTTCCAGACTCCCTCGTTGTGTACAGCACATAGCTCTGTTATCTCATTTCTTGCCCCCCCCCCCATTTCCTGTCATTGCCACTTACTGTTTTAATAGCCTTCATTAAATAGTTGAACAAGTTATTTAGCATTTCAATAGAGGAAGTCCAGCTTCTGTGTTCTAGATCAGCCTTTCTCAGCCAGGGTGCCTTGAGGTTCCTTCAGGGGTGCCTTGGTAAAATGTCTAAAAATTGCCCAAAATTTGTATACAAGCCAGCATGTGGAACAACCCTGCCTTTTTGTTACATAAAGCCACAGGTTTTCATTGTGCACCATTACGACCTTCTAGCCGCTGGCATCCTGACAAATGACATCATAAGATGTCAGCTGCCTGCACAGCATCCTAGTTTGACCCTCCCCTGACCGTCTCCATTAGCACTGGGGTCACATCAGCTCAGTGATGGAGAAAAACTGAGGGAGAAGAGAAACACTGGAATATTCCTCAATACCAGTGTGCAAAAGTGTATTTGCTTTGGAAGAATAAATCCCCTCTAATGTTGGGTGTCCTACTTATGTGGATGTTGCTGCGTTATATAAAACTATTAGAATAATTTTTCACATTTTAAAATGGGGTGCCTCAAGACTGTCCATAATTTTAAAGCATGCCTCGGGGCTGTCCATAATTTTAAAGGGTGCTTTGACTGAAAAAAAGTTAAGAAACACTGTTCTAGATGGTAGCTAAAATATACTATTCTATATATTTAAGCCAGGGCTTGCAATTTCCACTCGCCTGCTCGCCAATGGCGAGTGGAAATTATGGTGGGGGCGAGTGTGTCCACCAGGACCCTCTTGCTGAGCAGGCTCGGAGCTCAGGCCGGATCTGTCATTGGCACTGGGGGCGGTCAGACTGCTCAATAGCTGAGCGCAATGAAAGCAAAGCAAGGAGTGTGTGCTGTGCTCTCTGCCTCCCCCTAGAGTGCAGTACCAGGATCTGTGAGTGAACAACGAAGTACTACAACTTTTTATGGGTGGTGTGTGTACATGTGTGTGTGTGTCTGTGTATGAATGTACAATTGTACATGTGTCTGCGTGTATGTACATGTATGTCTGAGTGTACGTGTCTGTGTGTGTGTGCATGTACATCTGTGTGTTTGTGTATATGTACGTACATGTGTCTGTGTGTACATGTGTCTGTGTATGTATGTACATGTGTCTGTGTATGTATGTACATGTGTTTATGCATGTGTATTTCTGTGTATGTACATGTATCTGTGTGTATGCATGTCTGTACGTGCCTGTGTGTGTATACATTTGTCTGTATGTGAGTGTGTGTACATGTGTCTCTATGCGTGTGTGTACATGTTTCTGTGTGTGTATGTACATGTCTGTAGGTGCCTGTGTGTGTATACATTTGTCTGTATGTGAGTGTGTGTACATGTGTCTCTATGCGTGTGTGTACATGTTTCTGTGTGTGTGTGTGTATGTACATGTCTATGTGTGTGTACAGGTGTCTCTGTTTTTGTGTGTTTGTTGGTGGCGAGTAACTCTAAGGCCTGGCTAGTAGCTCAGGACTTGAAATTTTAAGCCCTAATTAAGCTATTAAAAAAATAATCACTAAAATAGCAACACAGCTCCCTCACCAGCATATGCCTCAATAACAGGGCCTGTACCTGCTGCTGTAGGGACTTTTTCAACTGCTACTGACCTTTTGAAGGGTCCTGGTGGGCTATAGTCAGTTGTTGCATCTGGTGAATTAGTTGTTCACTTCTTCCTGTTTAACATTTGCTAAAAGGGGCCATTTTACAAGCTCCTCCACTTTGTTCCACAATAGGAGTTTGTCTCATTAAATTGCTTACCAAGTCCAAGCACTGAGTTATATGGGGGATAGGCTCAACTGGTGTTGACAGCAATAAACCATGTATGAGAGCGAGGCACCGAGAACCAGTCCAAGCAGCTTTTCCTGCAACTATATTCAGCAATGGAGCAAACAAGCCAGTTTGAATTTTGGAGGGCTTTGTGCAGGAAGTCCAGAGCATAAAACAAAACATCTGCACATCCAAACCACTAACTAAACTCAGGTGGGTTTCTAACAGGGTGTCCCCTAATGGACTCCCCAACGCTAACAGGTAGCACTTGTACCTGTACTTTTTCACACAGCGGAAGGTTTCTTCAGCAAAAAACATGGGAGAGATTATCTTCTAAATATAAAGGCATGTAGGCAGCTAGGACTAGTAATGAGTTCTGGCTACCAGTTAAGATCTAGACCTAAGAATCGAGGTTTTATCCCACCCAAAGCTCTACAAGGGCTCCAGGTACCTGAAGAGAACTTTTTAGGAGCCCGATAAAACAAAATGTTTGTTTTATCCACACTAACCACTTCATGTCCGGACACTTTTTCCCCCTTCCTGTCCAGGCCAATTTTCAGCTTTCTGCGCTATCACACTTTGAATGACAATTGCGCGGTTATGCAACACTGTACCCATATGAATTTTTTAGCAATTTTTTTGAGACAGATAAAGCTTTATTTTGGTGGTATTTATTCACCACTAGGATTTTAATTTTTTTTGCTATATAAATGAACATGTCCAAATATTTTGAAAAAAAGTGTTTTTCTTAAAAACTGTTGCAAATAAATAATATTTCATCATAAATATTGGCCAAAATTTATTCAGTTATCTTTTTAGTTTAAAAAAAATAACCCAAATTAGTTTATAACCAAAAATTATAATTTCTAAAAAAATTTTTTACATTTTTATTTATTTTTTTATATTATTATTTATGTTTTTTTTTTTTACATACTGTCACCCTAGCAACACAGTGTCACCATGGTGACACTGTACTACTTGTGGGGGGTGATGAAGATTTTTTTTTTTTTCTTTACACTAATTGCTTTTACACCCATAAAGGCTGTAAAAGCAATAATTTCTCCTTCTCTCTTGCAGCCATTGAGAAATACTGTGTGAATAGCCTTGTACCATGTGACCTTTGTGATCATTCACAGATTTCACAGGTAGTAAGCAATGATGTCAGAAGTGACATCTTGCTTACTGCTCTGCATGTGATCACTGATTGGCCAATCAGTGATCACATGATCGGGACCTCGCACAGAGGTCCCATACGACGATCGGTGTTCCACTGTGTCCGGAGGACACACCGGGCACCGGATCGCGGTGCTGCGCGCTCTCAGGGAGATTGCACATGCAGGGGGCAGGGATGCCCCTGCACTGCCACCGTTTATATACAACGGCCGGACGGGAGGTGGTTAACCTGGGTTTCCACATTATCCACATTAACATGGGTCAACTAACAACCCTGGAGTTCATCACCATGCATATTTTATAAATCTTGAGGATTTATTCTGCCAGTCAGTGCCTCACAACAGACATACTATATATATATATATATAATATATATATATATATATACACAGTGCTCAGCATAAATGAGTACACCACAACCCCCAACAGATTGGTGAGAAAAAATTTACTTTCTTTTCAGAATCAATATTTTCTATGGGACATTATACTACAAAATACTTGCCATTGATTGCAAACAAGTTTGTTAATTTGCACACACACAAAAAGTATTTTTCCAAACAAATTCATTCAAGACTATGTTGCAAAAACGAATACACACCAATGGAAGTCTTAGGAGCAAAGTTAAATTTTAGACAACAAAATCCTAATTAACAAGATTTCACCTACAGGTGAATCTAATTATTCATTAAACAGGTGTCCAGCAGACAGTTGATTATAACAGGGCGCTACTTAACAAAGAAAACCCCTTCCCATGCCAGCAATGGCACCACATGGAATAGAAATGTCACAAGGCCTGAGAAAGAAAATAATTTATTTATAAAATGAAGGTGAAGGCTACAAGAACATCAGTCAGAATACTGTAGCAAAAGTGATACAATTCTACAAAGATGGAACTGCAACCATCTCACAGAGACGTTCAGGCCATCGACGGAAGTTAACATCTCAACATGAGTATCTTCTGATGAGAAGGGTTGCTAGTTCACTACAGTTAGCTAAAGAAGTAGAAAGCCAAACTGAGGTGATTGTTTCCCGTGAAATATGGCGTACACCGCAGAGGAATGGCATGCATGGGTGTTGTCCATGAAGGAAGCCTCGCCTAAAACCCTTGCACAAAAAAAGCCTGGCTAAAATTTGCCAGGGCCCATGCTGAAAAAGAAGAAGACTACTGGGACTATGTACTCTGTGGAGTGATGAGACCAAGATAAATGTTTTTAGAATTGATGGCTTCACAAATGTATGGTGTCGTAAAGGTGAGGAGCACAAAGAAAAATGCATGGTGCCTACAGTGAAACATGGTGGTGGCAGTAGTGCTGCTGGTGTCGGGGAGCTGCATTTCGTTGATGGTATCATGAATTCATAGATGTACTGCTCTGTATTGAAAGAGAATATGCTACCATCACTCCGTGCCCTTGGTCGTTGTGCCCTTTTCCAACATAACAATGATCCAAACACACACCTAAGGCCTCTGTTGCATTTCTGAAGAAAAATAGGGTGAAAGTAATTAGGTGGCCAAGTATGTCTCCTGATCTGAACCCAATCAAATGCCAGTGGGGAATTCTGAAGAGATACGTTGAGCATCACTCTCTATCCAGCATCCTGGCTCTAAAAGTGGTCGTTCTTGAAGAATGGAAAAAGATGTTGCAATATGTCGCCAACTTGTTCATTCCATGCCTAGAAGACTTGGTGTTGTCCTTACAAATCATGGGGGTCATACAAAACACTAGCTGTAGTAGCTTTTGTTGTGGGGTGTATTCATTTTTACATCAACTAATTTGAGTAAAACTGAAGATTTTGTAATCTAAGTTATATTATTAACCTTACTTTCATGTATTGAGCTAAGCAAATGTTCTATAAAACTCAGTTTTGTCAAAATTGTGGAAACTGTTCTTGTGTTCATTGAGATATTGATTAAAATCTTACTTTTCAAAAGGGGTGTACTCATTTATGCTGAGCACTGTATATGGTGGCAGTTGTAGATGTTTGAGTGTGTGTACACAGAGAGACAGAGACAGTGTGCTAGGCTTAGCAGATAAGAGAATGCATTGTGCTCAACCAATATGAGAAGTGTAGTAGACTAACATTGAGAAATGGAAACAGTAAAGCACAGATGAGTCATACTTCTACTAATTAGGAAGAAAAGTCTATAAAAGAGCACTGATTAATTACATTAAAGAGGTTTTCTGCTCAAAGAATTAAAAAAAAGGAAAACTTGTTAGGAACCCACTATTCTCCAAATTCAGAAATCCATTGTAAAAGCAAGGATTATCAGAAACCAGATGCATTTCACTGAATAAATACCAGCATTCTTGAGTAGTGTTGGCCTAAAAGATGCTAGCATTAGTAAAGATTGGAAGGTATATTATATTTACCTGTTTTAAACTTTTTTTTATTTGCTTCCTGGTTTCTGGCCTAGGACAAAATTAAGTCATACATCCCATGAGTCTTAATGGGTATTTTTTTCTTTTATCTGGAAGTAGGGGGAGGGACTTTTTCAGCTAAGCACATCCTCCTGCTTGCATGCCTGTCCTAAGGGCAGGTAGATTCCAGAAAGTAAAAACTACATGAATCAGCTGCTAGAAATTTTAGGGTGGTGATTTCTCAAAAAAATAAATCATGGAGACATGGATGGATGGGTGAGTTTGTTTTGTATGTTAAAAATGAATTAAATAGTGTTTTCAGTTTGTGGTGCTCAGATATGGTTTAGTTCCACTTTAAGTACTTTGAGTATCCTTTTGCTATCCTAGGTGTAATTTACACCATGAAATACTACCACTGAACCAATCTGAAGTGTTCACAAATATTTCAGTTAAAAAATAGTATATCTAATATGCATCCCATACACTTGACAGGACTTTTGTTCCGTTTTATAGCTAGACTCTAAAGTGTTTGCCTTCTGCTTAGTAATACCTTTTAAAAGATGAGTTCCTGCCATAATGGATCTGAAAATGTGCCCTCTTGATATTCATGTTTTCGTCTATGGTTTTTCTTTATCGTTATGTAGGAGATTCTTCCAAGTAAAATAAATTGTAAAATACCAAATGTCTTTAAGCTCTCCTAAATTGCAGAACAGTACAAAGTGATAATTAACTTAGTTTCTTTAAAAAAATGGTTTTGTACACCAAAGGGTCATTTCACAAAATCATAATGCATGTGTTATTGTCGATTTATAATTAGTTAAAAATCAGTTGAATTTAAGGTGTGCATATTCATGTATTGATTGTTTCGGTATTTTTACTGTAAAAGTCAATTCACAAAGATTATTGCACGGTTTATTGCTCTTTAAAATACCACTAGCTTTAGGCTGGTGATAATTATATGTTTCAATGTATCTACCGAGGAATGCAAGACAAAGAAGCTGGGTAAGTTGGTCATAAAATAATGATTCATGAGATATTAAAATTATGAGAATTAAATCTTTCATAGGTAAAAATCTATTCCATACAAAATGAATAGCAGTTGCATACCTTACTACTATTTGTGTTTGTAAATTTAACATTTTGAACAGAAAATGATCATGAAATAACCCTTTGACACTGCACACCTATATAAATAACATTGTAATCATAGTTCAGTTTTTAACTATTCAATCTGAAACAAAACTATTTTTTTCCTTCTGCACAAATCTATTGGCTGAGATATTTGACCTTAGTCAGGTCAGCTGTTTTTTTTTTCATGTATAGAAAACTTAGAATCATGGTTTTGTAGCAGGAGAAGAAAATGGAGCATCCAGAAGAAACCCAAGAAGACATGATAAGGACATACAAAATGTAGGCACTGCTTGGCCATAATAATACTACTCAGCTAATTATTTATTTCATTTATAAAACAATACATTTTGTTCAAAATTATATACTTTGCTGAAGTATATTTTTTTCAGTAATACCATTCCCATAATTCTCAGTTAATGTTTTTTGTTGTTAACCATAAACTAAACAAGCAATTGTGTAAGGCTGTCTGTGGCTCTATGTTCAAGCACAATAGGTGTTCCATTTTTACTTACCCTCCCTTATTTTTCCACCATCACTGTAATTATGTATGGTATGTTTTCAGATTTGAAAAGATGACCCATGTTAGTCACGCAACATTTTTGTCCACAGATGCCTAAGCTGGCCGTGCATGGATCATAATTTGGCCAGCTCAGCAGAGGCCAGGCAAAATTCAATCCATGTATGGGCTAGCTGGTTGTATAGTCAATGGACTTGTGTACAATCAGCCTGTTGGAAATTTTTCTCTCAGCTGTAGCTAGTGTGCTGAACAGTGGGGAAGTACCCCTACTGTCAGACTACAATAGCATGGCAGGAAGAATTCCCCCATCCATATCGAGTGCTTTTATTTGCTGGTTAAATTAAAAAAAAAAAAGACTCATGTATGAGCCCCCGTAGCCTTGTATATTCCAGAAGCTTTTATATGATTTTCCTATAGTATAGTTAACAATAGTAAGAGGCACAGTTGGTATTCAGTAAATAGATAAGATAGATAGTATTACTGATTTACATAGCTTCTTCTACATTTGAACATGTATTTTTACCCCCCCCCCAGAAATGCAGCAGTTGGAGTAAGCAGTAATTACAGAAGTTAGCTTTTCTTCCCCCCAAAAAATTATAACCTGGACTCACAGGAAGTAATCACACTGGCTGTAACTTAATCCCACAGAGGAGTGTCATCTTGTTGAAGGTGAGTATTGAAAGTGAATAATGAAGGTGAATATTGCAGCAAAAGCTAAAATTTTATTTGAGTGCAGTATTAAACCCAAAAGCAAACATGTTATATCTTGCAGATTACCACTCAATAGATGTGGTGGCTGCATTCGTTTTCTTTTTAGGTTATCCCCGCCACCTGTTTTCACCTGGTGATCTGGCCAATAACACACCTCCTGTTTTAGAGTGCCCCCATTCTGGATGAATGAGCACAGGAGTCACCTTTGGACAGCATCATTGTTAGTTTGGGTGTGTTAGATGTACTAGCAGATTTAGATACACTAACAAATTGAAACCAAACTCCAGCTAATGCTTTATACTGTAAGTAGTGATGTCCTTTATGTTCGATACGAACATTAGTTCGAACGGTAAGAGCCATAGTTTGGAGAACCCTGGGCTAGATGAATAGATGTGATGTTATCCTCTATTGCTTTCTGCTAATGCTGTTTTACTGCTACCTGTGGGAGAATTGTTCCTTTTTTTGTTGTTGTTGTTTTTCTATGATCTTACAGAGATATCTGGATGGCATTCTTGTCTAAAATAAATGGGCATCAGTGCTGTACTTTGATTCTTCTCTAACCTTTTCCTCTTAGGCCCCATTCACACTAAGGTGTTTAGAAGCGCCATGAGAACTGGGTATACAAGTGCTATTCATTAACTATTGGCACCTGAAAACACGGTGTGGTTCTTCTTTTGGGCAGCACGCATTGCACGGAGTAGTTTGCCACTATTGCAGCACAATTTATCGCATTTATCGTTGGATGTCACAATGTGATGTATGTATGATAGCATGATCACGCATGCGCAACATGGCCAGCACACCGTTTTTGGTGCTCTGTCCACCATTTAAGCCCCTGTGGTAGAAGAAAGGAGCTCTAATGTTGGGCTCCATCATGGCATGTGCACACTAGTACACTTATCATCCTTGAGTGCATTCATGACATTTGGAGTCTCACTTTGGAAAGTTTTGTGACTATGGTAAACATTGCTGTTCACCACTATGGTATTTATTTACTTTTTTCTCTTCCTGGCAAGATAATTAATCAGGCTTGATTTGCTCAAAGGCAAATAAGTGAACCATTGTTTTATGAATGGTGATTTCTAGTATGGAGTAACCTGACTCTATATATGGTGTCACCCTTTATTGTATCGAAACTAGTTTGGAGAGTGGGGGTGTAGTTTGGAAGGTTATGGGACTCAGTAACAGCCTAGATGAGTGAATTTGTATAGTGGATCATTTTATACTTACAAGGTAACAAGTTGGTCTCTCTTCCCCCCCCTTTTCTTCCCTTCTTTATTATTACCTGTATATTATTTTTCTTTTTAAGACAGAATGGGCTCAATCCAATTATCTAGCTAGCCCATATCTCTTTTCTTCTTTTGCATTTTTTGATGGAAGGGTCTTCTTGGATTCGTATGGTCATGGCTCTGTGGTTTCCCCATGCCAAATCAGATGCCATCTTCTGGTAAATGTAAATATTTTGGTGATCGATGTTTCTGTTTTTTGTATTTATGTTTCATTTTGTTTATTATGGCTTTGGTTATCATTTTAGAATTGCATGCTAAATCTCCCTGAGGAAGCAGGCTTTTGTCCTGCGAAACATGTTGGAGAAAAATTCCAAAGAAATTACATCCGTGTTATACATTCAGCTACTGTACTATGTATGGGAATCCTTTGGAGTATTTTGTAACAAGCTTAGTGTTCTGTATAATCACAATATGCCTACAATGGATACATGTTTTTACTTATTGAGCTATGTCTATGCTCAAATTTTCTATCTCAATTATGTTCCTAATGATGTCCAATAAAGCTACAATTTTTTATAATTTGTTTATGAAGTTTTGTTGGTATGGTGCCTAAAAAAGCCCCAGTAGTTTCTTTTTGGTTAGGGTCCTATTTTGCAGTGTGTCTCCATGTGAGAGAAAATCTCTTAGTCTTTTAATAAAATCTGATAGAAAAAAAAATCTAATTTAAACAAGAATTCTTATTGGTTACCTTGGTTGGCAAGAGCACTTTGTGCTTCTTAACTTTTCCTTATTTTTAATATATCCAACCCATTGTAAAGACAATGGGTTTGGTTTGCTAAAGGCAAATAGACTGTCCACTTTACAAGGTAAAATTCTGCTGATTACTATCATACAATAATACGCAAGAAAAATGCTGTTTTTAAATATCCCTTGCATGTGAGTATTTTTGCAAAGTGAAATTGCACCACATTCACTAAGCTCTACAGAAAATTCCTTTGCACAGTTTGTAACTTCCCTCACAAACAACCTATTTGCCTTTAGTAAATCAACCCCAATGTCACCTTGCCCATGCTGGCACAGAGCTGTGTCCATGCAAAGGCCCCCAATTCCCTTATCCTCATTTTGCCTGAGCTCCTTCACCACTTCTCCCATCATCAGAGTCAGTGCTAAAATCAGCAGTGTTGGTGACCTGGGGGGAGCAGTGATTCCCTCCATCATTTGACAGTGCTTGGGTTAGTATTTGGTTGCTAGACCTGAGTACTGTTAGGCTACATTTACGCTGCTGTGCCTCTGAAAAGAAGTCTGTGGTCAGATCGCTTTTCAGAGGAGCTTGACAGGTGGTGAGGAGGTCATATGATACCTGCTCACCATATGTTTTAACCCCATAAATGCAACACTACCGCACTGAAACCATGTGCACTGCATGCACCTGTGGGGCAGGTGCCCACAGCCCCATTTGTTTGGGCCATTCAATTGGGAGTGATAAAGCATCATGGCCGTGGCACGTGTACACTCCTGTTCACTGCTTTTGCAGTTTAAGGGGGGTAAAAAGTGTCTTAAAGCCCCCAAAAGGGGAAGTTCCACTTTAAGACCTTGTCCCTCCGCTTCCCATTAAGGATTGGCACCTTTGGGCGGCGGGTACCCAAATTTGACAGATACCCACTCCGACTGCGCTTGCCTAAGGTGATCGGAAGCAGAAGTTGTCGTACCCCCTCCCTCCCTGTAGTCTTCTGGGGCATGTTACAGGTCCCAGAGGACTAAGGGACCATACACAAAGCGCAGCGCTACTCACGCATGCGCAGTGGGCACCCGGATGTGAAGCTGCAAGCTGTCACAGCCGGGTGCCCACACTGAAGATAGCAGTACAGGGGAGAGAAGATAGCTGGTGAAATCAGCCGTGGTGAGGACACTGCTGGATCCTGGGACAGGTAAGTGTCTGTATTTTAAAGGTCAGCAGCTACAGTTTTAGTAGCTGATGACTTTTATTTATTTTTTTAATAAACTGGAACTCCACTTTAACGACGTGTTTTTACTGCCCCTCCTTCCCCTTTCACAAGCATAAGTGAGCACTTACAGGAGAGCAGGTCACATGCTCCCCCATACCCAGAAGTTCCAGGTATTGTCTTTGGCTGACGCAGAGCAGTAAGCAAACCCTGGCAAGGTGAATTAAATGTATTTGGAGAGGGGATCTCTGAAGAGACACTATCACTTTACCCTGCATGTAATGAAAAGATAAGATCCAACACACAAACAAGGAACATGAACAATACTAAATAGATCTGTCTTTTTGCATAAATAATTACCTTTGACCCTGAAGTTGCTTGTACACTTATTTTTCTGATATGATAGAATGTAGCATTATTTACTAAAAACTGTAAACTTTTTCTTTGCATCCAAGATCACTGAACCGTTTCCTTGCATTCACAATTCAGATACATTTTGGCTTCCAGCTGTAAGAATTTAAATTGCAAATAATGCAGCACCTCAGCTATGTTTTTTTCTTTAAAGAATTATTTGTGCTTTTCATAGGTTCTCAGTTTTTTATTTCAACCTAAGTGTTGACAGAAAAGGTAATAAACAATTATTGTTTCTAAAAAACAGAGCCTAGCTAGAAGGGTAAATAGGTACAGTCACTACAGATGGTGAAATGCTGGCTATACATTTAAAGTGGATGTAAGGCCCCATGTACACGCGACACTTCTGAACGATGAAAACTGACTGCTGGAAAACGTAGGTTAAAAACTGTCTGTTTAGAAGCGTTTGCATAACGCGTTTATACGTCTTTGCTTTTTTAAAGGTAAGCACAGGAAAACCTCCCAAATGCCCAGAATGCACTGAAAAGTAGTAAACTATTAACTATTTCAGACTGTTTCAGAGAAATACAGAGAGTAGAAGCAGAGACAGCAGTATGTGTGGAGATAATTAGCTGTGAGTTGCTCATTAACATTTCTTTTGTTTCCGAGGGTGGGAAAGGTGTCTGGTGGAGTGAGTCCTTAAGGTCACCTGGCAGGGGGTCTTCATGAGGAATTTGAGGTGTGAATTAACATATCTTTTGTTTCCAAGGGTGGGAGAGGTCTGAGGTGTGAATTAGACATTCCAATGTGTGACAAGCTTGGTAGGAACATTCTGTGTACAGTGTTTTGTCCAGCTGAGTACCTTGAAAACGCTTTGCATGCATTTTTCATGATGAAAAAAGGCTCTGGACAGCATTACGAACTGGAAGAGTTAAAAAATTTTTTTAAATGTAAATACTTATAAACGCGATTTGCCACGTTTAGCTGTTTTGCGTTTAAAACGTTAATAAAATCTACTCCTGAGTGCAAGTTTTCTGCGTTCAAAAAAACGATTGTAAACTCAAATGCCTGTAAAAGTCTGTAAACGAAGATGTGTACATGGACACACAGGAAAACATTAGGGTGAGTTCAGGGGCTGCTGAAAAAAACGCTGAACAGCTCCTAAACGCGAGTTTATCACCCAGTGAAATGACTGGCCTTAGGTGATACAGGGAGATTAAACAAATCCTCCTATATAGATTGTACCTGTTTATCTGCAGTCTTCTCTTCTCTACATCAGTTCAAAGTGTTGAATTTTAAAGCTTGTCTGAAAGTTCAGAAAAAAGGGGGTGGAAAGCTAAGTTACATTCTACAGAGCTCAGTGAGGAGAGCTCTGAGTGCTGATTGGAGGGAAGGGACACCCCCCCTTCACACAGCTCACAGGAATGCAGCTGAGGCTGTCAATCTTCTGGAGGTGTCAGGAAACCATGTGATAAATCACTCATGCTGCTGCAGAGGAATCAGGCACTTAATGCTCCTAATTGGGACAAGTACATAATATAGAGGGATATGATTTGTTTATATTTCATGTCTGCGGTTTACAACCACTTTAAAGCTTAACTCCAGGAATGATTTGTATTGCATGCTTATATTGATCCAGCTTGGCACAATGTAAGTAGCCATATCTCATACCTGATGGGCCGCTGGGGAAACTGAAAATGACTGTATTTGATGCTATTACAGTGATAGCCATAATCTTCCAGGTCCTGTGCAAGCAGTTTCCTCTCTTCATAAAGAACAAGCTCAGCACTGCCGCCATTCAATTAAGGCATTTTTTTTAGTGAATAAATAGCCTTCTGTGATTGGACAAGGTGGAGAGATTGGGCAGTGACATCACAATCTACACTCAATATGAGAGGGCTGCCTTACATCAATGCACCTAACATAAAGCACAATTGTGCACATACTGTATAGTAAAGCACTGCAACAAAATGATTCTGGCCTTAATGACGTAAAAAAATATTGTAACAACTTCAAAACTTTAATATTATATTTCACTGTTCCCTCAAACTCTAAACTGCTTTCATAAATATACTTCAATGCCAACCTTGGCTTGTAGGTCTCATGCACACTGGACATTTTTGCTATCTGTCCTAGAAGCTTTTCCTCCTGGCAATGGTGTTTTGACAGAAAAAATGTTTGACGCTTGTAAACGCATTTAGGTACATTTAGCTTCAAACGCTTGAGCATTAATTCCTTTCTTTGGCTCGAATAATAATTTATTCTTGACATTGAAATTAATTAACACTCAAGCGCTACTAGTTCCTAGCGCTAATGTGCATCTAGACACGTTATCACGCATTTTCTGCCAAAACACTACTGCTCCTAGATGTACGGGGTGTTTTTTTTTCTCTGCCTCTAAACACCCCTTCCTCTAAAATGCTCTAAGCGCCTGTGTGCATGGACACAGGCTAAAATGCAGGGGATTTTAGAGGCAGAAAATAAATGTTAGAGAGGCCGAATGGGTTTCGTCTTAACCTCCCTAGCGGTTTGATTATGTCCATATTTCTGTGCTCAAAGCGGTACTTTTTTTGCATGGAAATATGTATTGTTTTTATTGTAGGCCTGTAATTTTTAGGAATATCTCACTGAAATCTGTCCGAACAAGAGTCTAGTAAACATCCCGGGTATGTTAAAATTTGAAACACGAAATCATAAATTATAATTTAATAAACAATCATAAAAAATAATAATTTAATAATAGTAATACATTTAATGCAATAATATAATCAAACCAAAAACACTGAAATTTGAAATATAGCACCAAGTTCGCACATCACTGAGCAAAGTCGCAAAATCGTTTTCAGTGTTTGATGACGAATTTCCCCACGAATCATTATCACTCAATACTGCAAGTAGTTCTAATTTACTATCGCTGCTCTCTAGCTGGTCTAAAACCGATTTTGACCTAAAGGGACGCTTTTTGGACGCCATGGACGTTTCTTAGTTTCCAGGCAGAAAGAACAGTAAAAATGCAGGCAGGGCACAGTACAAAGCAGTAGGGACAAAATGTATGTGAAATGGTTTGATACAGTAATGTTTTACTATGTGATTTTAGTGAATGTCACTTTTTGTCATTTTCAAATTTCCCGCCGTTCCGTCCCCCATACGTCCTGACGTCGCAGGGAACAGAACCTAGAAGACAGATGCTGGCATCCGCCGGAGGACATTACAGGGGACACTGGAGGAGGGACATTGCGGAAGCGCAGGACAAGGTAAGAGAAGAACAGATCCCAGAGCAGCGCCGCATGGTATTCCCGAGTGTAGCTCGGGGTTGCCGCTTGTGGTACTGAAACTCGGAAATACCACCAGGGAGTTTACTAGAGCCCTGAACAATTGCCCTACACTGCTGAAAGCTGAATAAGAAATCTTTATGTTCATGTATATGTGAGTATCAAATATGCTATTGTTTGCTGTATAAAAATGGTCGCTCCAGGCATTCATTGAGGGCCCCATGGACTGTATAGAACATAACATGATGATGTGGTTTGGCATTTACACCATATCTAAGAATTATTGAATCAGACATGTAGTTTTACTCTATAGGATCAAATATGCTAGTCTTCTCCCACATGGGAAAGCAGTATACCATATGAGTATTTAACTGCTTTCCAAAAGTATAGGTCCCTTGGCTCTGAGAATGAGAGCGAATCCCTCAAAACACATTGGTTTTCTGGACCTATTGTACGTTGTCCCCCTGTGTGATGTACCAGAGATCACAGGCTAAAAGTTTTTGTTGACAAGCTTGTACATATGTTGGTTTGTGAGTATAGTACCTATTATTAATTTTTACTAATAAAAGATTCTTGAGGATAATGCACTAGGTTGGTATGCCCTTTGTTTGTTCTATGGCTGCAGAGAAAACAAAAGCCAGATGCCCCCAAAACCAGTGCCAAAAGTGTCCAGTGTGCATGAGGCCTTAGCACCAAAATAAATAAAGTGTATGTATACCTACATAGTACAGTGAAGGAAATACGTTTTTGATCCCCTTCTGATTTTGAATGTTTGCCCACTCACAAAGAAATGATGAGTCTAAAAATCGAATGGTAGGTGTATTGTAACACTGAGAGACAGAATAGCAACAAAAAATTCAAAAGAAATGGATGTCTAACAAATTATGCACTGATTTGCATGTTCATGAGGGAAATATATATTTGATCCCCTATCATTCAGCAGGATTTCTGGCTACCAGGTGTCTTTCATACAGGTAACAAGCTGAGATTAGAAGCAGTCTCTTAAAGGGAGTGCTGCTAATCTCATTTTGTTACCTGTATAAAAGACACCTGTCCACAGGAGCAATCAAACAATCAGATTCCAAACTCTCCATCATGGTGACAATTGGTGACAATACTTATTTCTTTCACTGTATGTCCTGTGTACACTTGAGGATATATCCTTTCATCTTCTGACCTAGAGATAGAAAGTTCGAGGAAATACTTCAAAGTGAGGGGAGTTTCCCACTTCCAAGCTACTCCTATTTTCTCCTCTTGGATAGTTATCCCAGGAAACAGCTGGGGACAATTCTAAAAGTTTGGATTTGCCCTCACTTTCTTGGTGACAATGGCCACTGATTTAACCACTTGCCTACTGGGCACTTTTACCCCCTTCGTGCAGAGGCCAATTTTCAGCTTTCAGCGCTCTCACACTTTAGATGACAATTGCACGGTAATGCAACATTGTATCCATATGAAATTTTTATCTTTTTTCACACAAATAGAGCTTTCTTTTGGTGGTATTTAATTGCCACTAGGTGTTTTATTTTTTGTTCTGTAAACAAAAAAAGAACAAAAAATTTGAAAAAAAAAGTTTTTCTTTGTATCTATTATAACATTTTGAAAACAGGTAATTTTTTTCTTTCACTGATGTGCGTTGATAAGGCCCCACTGAAAAGCAGCACTGATGGGCACTGATATGCAGCACTGATGGGCATTGATGAGGTGGCATGGATAGGCAGCACTGATGGGAACTGATAGACTGCACCGATGAGGTGGTACTGATGAGGTGTCACTGGTAGGCATTGATAAGGAGGTACTTATAACGCTGCACGGATATGCAGCAATCATGGGCACTGATAGATGCCACTGATAGGCATCACTGATGGGCGGTGCTGACTGGCGGCACTGATGGGTGGCACTGCTGGGTGCAAATGCTGGGTGGCACTGATGAGTGGCACTAATGGGTGGTACTGCTGGGCACTGATCATCAGTGCCCTGATGATCACTGCTGATCTGCTCTGTGACAACTGTCGGATATCGGCAGTACTTTGCTTTTGCTGTGACAGTATGAGAAAAGTGCAGCCAATAACCAGCAACTGTATTTACTCATTGGACACAGCTGATCACATGGTAAAAGGCTGCTGTGATTGGCCTTTTGCCTCATCATGTAATCTGCTGTGTCCTACGGACACAGCGATCATGGAGATTGCCGGATGTGCACCGCTGGGGGCACGTGGGAGGGCACATTCTGGGAGGACATCTTATGGCGCCCTCCCAGAACTGGACAACTGAGCTGTAGGCATCATTCAGCTATAGCGCAGTTGGCAAGTGGTTAAACAGAGGTCTTTCTCCCCAACTTGGGCACAGACAGCACTAAAATTTACAGAAGGTCTAACCTTTCCCCAGTGTACCAAAATAAAAATTAAAAAAAGTTTTGCCTGGAGTTCCTGAAATTAAAATAACAAAATAAATCAAGGCTTGCTAAACCTCCTTTTTGGTCTGTTCAATTCCTGTAAGCTTAGTGCATCAAGGACCCATCCTGGGCTCCCAGTGCTTCTGGGCTGCACAACACTTACATGTCTTTACATGTGCACTATTCAGTACAGGAGCAACGGCTGCTGGCCAGGGGACAGTAAAGTAGCCTGATTGTCACATGACCAAAGGGAAGACAGCTGGAAAACCTGTGTGCATGTTGAAAAGTATTATTTAAGAAAGCCAGGGAAGGCAAAGGAGTGAGGAGGCTCTGAAGGTGACAATTTTATATCTACCAGTACGGGCAAAACATTCAAAATCAATAACTTCATATCTTGTCACAGTAAATATGTTGTTTATCTTTTGCAATGTCCGTGCAATAAACAGTACATTGGGCGCACTACCCGGAGACTTAGAGACAGGCTTCGGGAGCATGTCAACAACATTAAAAAGGGCTTTAAAGACCATTCGCTATCCTTACACTATAGGACGCACCACAATAGGGATCCATCTTCCTTGCAGTTTGCAGGAATTGATATTGTACAAGCCCATTGGAGAGGCACAAATAAAAAAAGAGCAGTCTCGCAAATGGAAACAAAGTGGATATTCCTGATGGGATGTATGCGCCCGAAGGGACTCAATATAGAACTGGATATCAATAGTTTTATTGACAATAGCTAACTTAGATTATCCAGATATATATTTTTGATCTCAGTACATATGTTTATCCTTTTTGACATCATGATTGTAATTTTGGTGTTTAGGTGATTTTAGTATTGAATGTTTTGACATTTTAATATTGGCATGCACTAATGAGTTCTAGGTGTATGTCAGATTTTAATATCATGCAAATTTTGGAGAAACTGTTATTGTATATTTTCAGTTTTGATTTTATTCCTAGTTTATACCAGATTTACTTTTTAGGTGTACCATGTATACATTTGAATATTTATCAATTGTTATTTTATTCATGCTTATTTATGTTTGGTAGATCGCATATATTCTTACTACCCGTTTGGATATTATTCGATCTATATATGCATGTTCACCAGGTCTATTGTTTATAATTATTATTGTTGTTAATTGATTTTAATGAATTTTATTATCTATTTAATTTCATCCACATCCCACTCTTATGTGAATAATAATGACATATTCATATATAGCATTTAATGTTATATTTATTGCTATTTAGCTATTGGCAATATGGCAAACATGAGCTATATAACATCATCTTGGATTTGGTCAACATTGTCCATATTTAGCTCTGCCCATAGCATTATGATCCATCTATGATCCTGCATAGTGGATTCATGTTGCTCGGTGTCCTGGTGTTCACAGCATTACTGCCTGCTGTTTGTCTGCGTACCCGATAATAGGGCGTTTGCGCATGCGCCGTCGGGTTGGGCTACATCAAAATGGCGCCCGTTACGCAGACATTCAGCACACGGAAGATGGCGCGGGTGTTACTGCGCATGCGCCACCTTCCGTCCTGTATTTAACAGTGTCACAAGCGTCCACTACTGTAAGCTGCACCCCTACGAGTACGAGCTTTAGCTCGAAACGCGTCAGGGAGAGCTACAGTAGGTTGGACGCCTTACCGCCGGTGCCACGAGGGGCCCCGGCGGCCATCTTTGTTCCGCATCTGGGTCAGTATATCTTCTGCACATTGGAGTGTATCTGCCATCCTATGTCATCCTATGCCTGTATGTGAAATAAATACTTTAAGGATATCACACTATGTGGCCTTCTCTGTTTATTTGAGCTCTGGTGAAAACCAGCCAGATCCACAGAGCAGCCGCATCTATCCGAGCGCCAGGCAGTGGAAATTGTTGCTGACCAGATCTGACCAGACCAGTCTGATGATTCCAGAGGTCCGGTGACTGTATATACAAATGCGCATAAAGATTGCGTATCTGGTGAGTGCGCAATCTTTACTTTACTTATCACCCTGCGGTTCCAATCATTGGACGTATAAGGATCATCTTGGATCTTAAGAGCACCCCTCCATTGGACTCTTTTACTTATTTTGCACTCTTTTCACTTTGGTAGCCACTATTCAGTGGCCTTATTTCATTACCACTCAGTCACTGTCCAGTATATTATATATCCGATTTGCTGTTTATTAAGTATTTATAGCGCTGCACCTCCCCCCCTTTGTATATTTACGTCTCGGAAGGTTATATGGTGCCTTTTTTGGTGTACAGCTGCTGCGTTAGTATTCAAGCGCTCGCTTACTCTGTTTTTTCTGAGGCTCTGAAGGTATGCTTTAACAAGCAGAGGTCTCCTATGAACTTGTATCCCTGGGGGCACACATAGCACTAGTTAGAACCTAGAAGAAAATAGAAGAGCATCCTTCTCTATCTCCTCTACTAGTATTATTTAAGGTAACCTGTCATAGTTGTAGCACTACTCTTGAAAAAAGACACTTGATAATTTGGTTTCTTTGTTCTGCACCTTGACTCCAAGAACAACCACAGCCCCTCTGACACACCTGGTTGAGTGAAAGCTACTACAGGCACCTATAGCCCTCTGATTCCTTCTGTATTAAATTGCATTGTAACTCTACTGTCTGCCCTCACATTGTAAATCTTGTATAATAATAATAATATAAAAAACACACGTGTAGATACCTTTAACTTGATTCTGAAATAGTATCAGGAAACAGACACAAGACGATTTAGTAAATTAACTCATTGTATTGGTACAGGTTAGAATAAATGGTGGATTCAATTGAGCATAATTGAAGGCACAGAAGGCAAGTTAAGACACAGTTCTATTAGACAGTATATTCACTATACCAAGGTGACTTAGAATAGGGTTTTGTACCACTAGACTGAGGTTAACTCATGTATCAGTGAAGTCAGCAAAAGACAGAGTATAACCTTAACAGCAATGTGAATAATAACACTATTATACTAGAGTTTACTCTAGGAGACTGGCTAGGATAGGGTGCAATGACTCCTGAGAGGTACCTTTAAGCAAAAGCAATAGGTAAAGGTCTATGTGTAGCAGCTGTAAAGGGGCAGTCTTTAGGGCCTAACTCTTCAGCCAAATAGCATTGGGGCCAAGTTAGATCATCCCAATCAATCCTGCAGGAAGCAATAAGGCTATATGGTCAGTTTGTAAATGGCTCAGTATCTCTAGCAGCAGATAGTAAAATCTCCACAGCAACCCTCACCAGTCCCATCCATACTGCAGCTCACCATTCAGTCACACACACGATTAGTCCACTCTCTGCTCTGCACCCAGGTGACTCTGGTTGTGGGCACACAGCAATGGTGGTGCACGCTGGACAGTGATGTGCATTCTCCAAGCTATGACCTCTGCAAATTCAGAAAATGCAGCCCTTTCGCCCTCTCCTGGCAATCTTCCACTGGGAAATGCAGTTCAGAAACTCTTGATTACAGTAGAGTCTCTCACCTCTGGACTGCAGTTCCCACAGTGCAGTGCTGCCTGACTTAGTCTACTGAACTCTTCCTGCTCAGCAGCTCCCTCCTCTTGCTGATATAGCTATTAACCAGTTCGCACCACAGTTACAGAGAGCAGCTGCAGCCATTCTTTCTCTAACTCACCATTTTCAGCCAAGCACTTGGCTACATAGGAGTAGCTAAGACTGAAATTGTTAGTATTCTGACTTCTAATTGTCAGAGTTATTGATCTAAAAATAGAGAAAATGAATTAAAAATTGTGTTCAGTTTTCATTTGTTGTGAAGTAGGGAAGGCCAGTCTGGCAATGCTCATTATTAGCAGTGGCAGCCTCCATGTTTCAGGCTGACAGATTTCCTTTAACTACATTTTTATAAAAAGTAGTTCTTATTTTTTTTAGTGCTGTATTGCACACATTTGTTTCCTTGTTAAGGCTATCCCAGTTTGTTACCATGCATAGGGTTCTTAAAGTGGTTGTAAACCTCAGTCATGAAATCTGAACAAAGCACATACAGTTGTGTTCAAAATAATAGCAGCGTGTTGACAAAAGTGAATAAAGCTCAAAATCCTTCTAATAGCTTTTATTTCCATACACACAAATGCATTGGGAACACTACACATTCTATTCCAAATCAAAACATGAAGAAAAATATATCAAATTTGTGTTGTTCCTCTAAAAAAAATTGAAGAAAAGTGAATATTAGATTGTTCAAAAAAAATAACAGTGTTTGTATTCTTCTTTACAAACTAAAACATTCACTATATAAACTGAAAAATGTTTGAAGATTTTGCTTCCCTTTGAATCACTTAATTAATATTTAGTTGTATAACCACTGTTTCTGAGAACTGCTGTACATCTGTGTTGCATGGAGTCAACCAACTTCTGGCACCTGTGAACAGGTATTCCAGCCCAGGATGATTGGACTACATGCCACAGTTCTTCTCTATTTCTTGGTTTTGCCTCAGAAACTGCATTTTTGATGTCACCCCACAAGTTTTCTACTGGCTTAAGATCAGGGGATTGGGCTGGCCACTCCATAACGTCAATCTTGTTGGTCTGGAACCAAGATGTTGCACGTTACTGGTGTGTTTGGGGTCGTTGTCTTGTTGGAACACCCATTTCAAGGGCATTTCCTCTTCAGCATAAGGCAGCATGACCTCTTCAAGTATTCTGATGTATTCAAACTGATCCATGATCCCTGGTATGCGATAAATAGGCCCAACACCGTAGTATGAGAAACATCCCCATATAATGATGCTTGCACAACCATGCTTCACTGTCTTCACAGTGTACTGTGGCTTGAATTCAGTGTTTGGGGGTCGTCTGACAAACTGTCTCCGGCCACTAGACCCAAAAAGAACAATCTTACTTTCATCAGTCCACAAAATGTTGCGCCATTTCTCTTTAGGCCAGTCAATGTGCTCTTTGGCAAATTGTAACCTCTTCAGCACGTCTTTTTTTCAACAGTGGGACTTTGCAGGGGCTTCTTGCAGATAGCTTGGCTTCACATAGGCATCTTCTAATTGTAACAGTACTCACAGGTAACCTTAGACCTTCTTTGATCTTCCTGGAGCTGATTGTTGGCTGAGTCCTTGCCATTTTGGCTATTCTTCTATCCATTCGAACAGTAGTTTTTCTCTTTCTTCCACGTCTTCCAGGTTTTGGTTGTCATTTTAAAGCATTTGCTATCATTTTAGCTGAACAGCCTATCATTTTCTGCACTTCTTTATATGTTTTCTCCTCTCCAATCAACTTTTTAATCAAGGTACACTGTTCTTCTGAACAATGTCTGGAACAACCCATTTTCCTCAGAATTTCAGAGAGAAATGCACTGTAACCAGCATGTACAACATTTGCTGCCTTCCTTCCTTAAATAAGGGCAATAATTGCCACCTGTTTTTCAAAGAATGAATGACCTCACTAATAGAACTCCACACTGCTATTATTTGGAACATGCCCCTTTTAATTAGTGATTCAATTACACAGAATCAGCAGCATGCATGTCATGACTGTTGGGTCTGTTGGATTTCTATTACTCTACTACACCTGCTAGTAAATTATTTGCCATGTAGAAATATCATTTCTACCAAAAACAGTGATTGATCAGGTTAGTGATGTCTGACTGCTATTATTTTGAACACAACTGTATATCTGCAATGTTTCCTTGTCTCTCTCCAAAGCTCTAAGTGTCACTTATCTCTGGTGTTTCATTTCTCTGTTATCAGCATGTATCACTTTTAAAAAGTTGTCCTGACACCAAAGATAAAATGGTGATGGAGAGGAGAGCTCAGCTCACAGCTTGTCTGTTCACAACACAGCTCTGCACCCTTCCTTCCCCTGTGCCATGTGTGAAGAGGATGTGTCTCTTTCCTCCAGTCAGCTCTCACACACTGTACTAGGGCTCTAACTCCAGCTCCCCACTTCTTCCTCTGTGCTACTGACAGATGCAGAAGGAGTTTATCAAAATTCAGCACTTTTGAAGGGATGTAGAGAAGAGAAGACTGCACATAAGTATTGTTCGTAAAACGTATGTAGGAGGATTTGTTTCATCTCTATGTATCATCTGAGGCTATTCACTTTATTGGGTATATGAGCGGGTTTACAACCACTTTAATCTGGCTACGCTATGCCATTTGTAGAAGATGTATCTCTAATAGCTGCAAAGCACACAATCAGTTGCAAGACAATGATTGTGATAAAGGATGTTGCTTAAAATGGTTGAGACTCTAGATGGATGCTGACTGCATGTCTTTATCTGACCAGATTCTTGACCACCAGCTGGCTTGCTCTCAGCGCACTGAGAGCTATCTGCTCCAGCTCATTAGACAGCCCTGCTCACCAGTGAGCGCTGGAGGGGCAGAGCACAGAGCTGATGAGTGGGAGTCTCTTGAAAACCGAGAACTGAGCAATCAGTGGTCATGTCATTGCTCGTTTTTTGAGGTGGCATGGGACAGGTGCAGTTTGTACCAATGCAGCATCTACCTAGGTGTCTGTGTGTGTGATTTTTCATTCCAGCACATTTGGCAGTAATGCCTATGTTTAGTTAAAACCCGTTTTTATTTTACAGGCTTTTGGCAACCAGAGTAATTTGCATCCCTTCACTTCCATTTCTTACTGGGAAAAGCCACAATACACTTTATTGTTCATGACACGTCAGGTGATTTGGATTGAACTAAAAGAAATAGTGATGCTGCAGCCAACTCATAATAGGTGGATGTAAATCAGTGAGGAATTTGAAAAGAATAGTAATTTTCCCCACTGCATCGGTGCTTTTGATAACAAGCACATTAGGATCCAAATGCCACTAAACAGTGGTTCAAAGTTTTATAATTTAAAAAATATTTTTCTATAGTTTTAATGGCTATATATGATGGCAATTACAACTTTGTGTCAATTGATATTGGTGCATATGGAAGTTCTGCTGATTATCAGATATTCAGAAGATCAACAATGGGAAGAAGAATCATGAAAGGACAGATGCATATTCCAAGTCCAAAACCTTTAACCCAAAATGGTGAGCCCTCACCATATGTGCTGGTTGCGGATGAAGCCTTCCTGCTCACTACATCAATCATGAAGCCTTTTCCCAAAAGAAACCTTGATTTGAAGAAACAAGTTTTTAAATATTATTTAAATCCCAAATCCCAAGAAGCATTCACCCGCTACAAATCTGCCTTCTTAATGTACACTTCCTCCCTTCACGCTGCCAAACAGGCCTACTTTATTACCCTCATCAATACCTTCTCCTCCAAGCATCGCTGGCTCTTCTCCACTTTTAACTCCCTACTTTCTCCGCCTCCACCTCCGCCCAGTACCTCACTTACCGCCCACGAGATTGCCAACCACTTCAAAAACAAGATTGACGCAATTCGTATGGACTTTGCCACTGCTCAGATACCCATCCCACTTAGCACTCCTCACCCAACACTTTGCTCCCTTGACCTCACTACCACCAAAGTGGTCACTAAGATTTTCTCCGAAGCCCGCCTCACCACCTGCCCCCTGGACCCTGTCCCCTCACAACTTCTGCGGTCCCCCTCCGCTTCCATCCTATGCTCCCTCACTCACATCTTCAATCTTTCCCTCTACACCGGTACCTTCCCCTCCCCTCTAAAGCATGTGCACATCACCCCCATACTTAAGAAACCCTCCCTGGACCCCTCCGACCTAAACAACCTAAGACCCATCTCCCTACTGCCATTTACCTCTAAACTCCTAGAACGCTTAGTCTACAATCGCCTAAGCTCCCATCTCACCGACAACAACCTTCTCGACCCCTTATACAGTCCGGCTTCTGCCCCCTACACTCCACTGAAACTGCCCTACTCAAACTCACCAATGACCTACTAACCACCAAAACCAATGGCCACTATACTATACTTCTACTACTTGACCTCTCTGCGGCTTTTGACACGGTTGATCACCCCCTCCTCCTCAAAAAACTGCACTCTCTTGGCCTCAGAGACTTCCGCTCTCTCGAGGTTCTCCTTCTATCTATCGCAGCACTCCTTCAGTGTTACCTATAACGCTGCCACCTCCCCTTCACTCCCTCTCTCTGTCGGGGTCCCTCAAGGCTCTGTCCTCAGACCCCTCCTCTTCTCCATCTAAACCTCCTCCCTTGGCCAATTGATAAACTCACACGGCTTCAACTACCATCTCTATACCGACGACACACAAATCTATCTCTCTACCCCTCACCCCCTCAGTCTCAGATCGGATTACCAGCCTACTAAGTGACATATCGGACTGGATGTCACTCCACTTCCTCAAACTCAACCTTTCCAAAACTGAGCTTCTAGTATTCCCCCCAGCCCGTGCCCCCCCCCCCGACTTCTCCATCAAGATCAACAAGACAGTCCCACCCCTCACGCCAGGGTACTAGGTGTAATCCTAGACTCCAATCTGTCCTTTCAGCCCCAGGTCCAATCACTAACAAACTCATGTAGACTTCACCTTCGCAACATCTCCAAGATACGACCGTTCCCAACCTCGGAAACCGCTAAGCAACTCATCCACTCCCTTATTATATCACGCCTTGACTACTCTAACTTCCTCCTCACTGGCCTACCTCATCGCAGGCTATCCCCACTCCAGTCCTTCATGAATGCTGCTGCCAGACTCATCAACCCTACTAACCGCTCTGCATCTACCACCCCTCTCTGCCAATCCCTCCACTGGCTTCCAATTGCCCAGCAGATAAAATTCAAAACACTAACACTGACGTACAAAGCTGTTCATAACACTACATCACCGACCTTGTCTCTAAATACCACCCAAACCGTACTCTCCGCTCCTCGCAAGACCTCCTACTCTCTAGCTCCCTTGTCTCCTCCTCCCATGCTCGTCTCCAGGATTTCTCACGGGCTTCACCCATCCTCTGGAACTCCCTACCTCAAGCTATCACGCTATCACCTACCCTGCTCACTTTTAGGCGCACTCTGAAAACTCATCTCTTCAGGGAAGCTTACCCTGACCCCGGCTAACTACTACTGGAATCCCCTACTCCCTCAACCACTCCATCCCCCACAGCTAATTACCTCTTGTACCACTATCCCCTCCCTCCAAGGAGCAGGGCCCTCTAATCCCTCTTGTATTGAACTGTATTGTTACTGTACTGTCTCCCTCCATAATGTAAAGTGCTGAGCAAACTGTCTGCGCTATATAAGTCCTGTATAATAATGATAATAAAAATCGGGCTAGGAGATTCGTGGAGTGCACCTTTGGAACACTATCCAACAAGAAAATAATTTTTAGAGGTGCTATACAACTTATTCCAAGCAATGTGTAATAAAAAGCACCTGTGCACTTCACAATTTTATCCGTTAAATGGAGGGCTACAACTTTGACGACTCTCTACTTCATGACATGGAGAATTTGTTAGGTCAACCTATACAAAAGCACAGCACAAGCATTGAATATCAGGAACAGGTTTGACAACTACTTTATGTCCTCAGAGGGAGAGTTTGCATGGCAATATTCAAAAGTGTTGTACATGTATGTGATATTGCTGTTCTTACATTCTATATGTGATGTCACCTTGCTTGTTTGTAATAAAATGTCTTGTTATACTTTCAAATAAGTAATTTTTATTGTAGTAGTAATTACATCATTTTGCCATGTTGTCATGAATAAAAGATACAGTGCAATAATAAAAATGTTTCCTAGCAGTAGGACCACGTGCAAAGATTTATTGCCCAAAAGAAGCCAGTCATACGACCGACTTCTGTCAAATTGTTTTGCAGGAAAACCAGCATTCAAGCTGCATCAGAGCAATGCTTGCTAGGCAACAGATCAGGCAGTTATTGCTGATAATTTTGTTGGTGTGATGGAATCAGAATGCACAGACACAGCAGGGACATTCCAGCATTGCTTGTCTTGGTAAAATGCTTTTTATTTTTCAATTAGCCCGCTTGGTTGACAAAAAAAAAGAGCATGTTTACCCAGTTTTACACAGACTTACCTGAGTTGCCTGCATATAACAACTGGCATTTCCAGCTGCATACATAAATGACAGAATTGGTTATAATATAGGTCTAATAATAAATGAAACACAACAAAGATATGTTTACAACATTCAAAGGAGCAGTGGCTGTGGAGAAAAACAATGGAGACACAGTTGCAATAAAAACTTTTATTTATTTATTCATTTTTAATTAACATACCAACATGAAGTACAGAACACCTGTCAACTTTTTGTTAACATGTTATTGGTTAATGCTTTCTATCCTTGGCTATGTTTTGCATGCATAGTAGCTTTTAAAATTTTTATTTTAAGTACATCATCATATCAGTATAGAACAAAGTAACAAACACTTCACAACTTTAATCATTATAATGTGCCACAACAGGAGTTCACAGGATGGCCAAGGGCATGTCAGAAATCATTTCAAAGGAAACGCCCAAATTTCCATTAGTATGAAGAAAGTAGATGTGCAGATAACATTAAAATTCATGTTTCATAGAATTGACAATTGGTTTGAAAAATTGGTCCCTATATGTACAGCTGAAATGCAATGGTTAACTGCTCGTAGTGCACACAAAAACATTTCCTAAGCTCCTCCATCAAAATACTGTACTTTGCATTTAAATACTGAAAACATAAAAAAAAAGTCCTCTCTGTTGCCCATTAATGACCATATAGATTAGCACTACCCTATCCGGGACTGGGAGATCAGGTGAATAAAACTAGAAAGGGTAAAGACTTAGCGAGCGCTTACAATAGCAGCTAATTGCACCAAAAAGGAACCACAAACCTTCTCAATAAGTAATGGAAATAAAACAGTGCAGCGCTAGAAACAATGAATATACTGATGAAATATTAAAATATCATATTATAGAGTACCTCCATAAAACTGTACAAGTCCCGTAACAACTTAATGATAGGTAATACGTGTATGGGTTACTCTGAAGTATGTCAAAATAATCATCCAATTAAAATACAAATGTATATATAAAATAAAGTGACAAGCTGATTAAAGTTCCAAAGCTAATATGCCAGGTGACAGTACTAGTTCCAAATGGACAATATCAGATGTGACAATTTCTATATCCCAATGTGTGCTATTAATAATCCGGTAATAAGCGACAAGTGGTAAGATTGCGCACTCACCAGAAGCGCAATCTTAATGCACATTGATCAAATGAATCAACCGGAGGTCTCCTTTAGGGTACAGCCTGGTACAAGATCCCCTCCCTCTGTAGATCTGGGTGTTAAAGATGTCAATCAGAGGGCCCCTTTATTGGGTTGTCGGCGGTAGGGTCTGGTCATAAGCTTCCCTCCTCTGGTCTGGATAGATCACCTGGGGTCCTGGGATGGGGATGTTTAATTGCTCGGTGCAGAGCAAGAAATATGGATGCCCATAGTGTAGTATTCAATAGTATTTATTTGGTAAGTAATAAAATATGAGCATAAGAGCATGAAAACATACACAGGGTAACTGTAAATGATAGCAGCATACAGGCTGCTGAATACACTGACCAGCTGGTTTGGCAAGATGGCCACCAGACCTCCGTGATCCAGCAGGATTAACGTCACGGCGTACAAAGGCTCCTCCTAGATGCGTTTCGTATCCACATACGTCTTCAATAGGGTTGTTGTCATGGTAGCTGGACGTCAATATGATCATATTTATAGCCGCAAGATGCACGCCATCTTGCCGGAGATCCACCTAAGTGCGCATGCGTGAGTGCCGTGAGCGCCATATTTATGTGGATCTTAACATGGCCGGAAAGTTTGATGAAATGCGCATGGCCAACCTTTTTATGGCCAGGTGGGAGGAAGATGTCACCTATTCTAGGGAGTAGCCGGAATTGTTATTCTATAAACGAGATATAGATGATCTCCTTATTCTATGGCAGGGTGAGGAAGCAGCCCTTGTTAATTTCTTTGGCACCCTAAATAACATTAATTTAAACATTTAGCTCACTTTTGAATATAGTACATATAGGATCAACTTTTGGATATCACTATACTCAATAAAGGAGGGTACTGCACTACAGAAGCGTTTTTTAAACAAACCGACAGGAATAGCTACATCCTGATTGATAGTTGCCACCACCCGTTATGGCTGTCAAACATCCCTAAAAGCCAGTTCATGAGGGTTAGACGCAACTGTACTGACATTGATACTTACCATACCAAAGCTGCTATCCTAAGACAAAAGTTTGTTGAAAAAGGATATGAAGAAAATGCTCTGGATTTTGAGATTGACAATGCAGCTAAAATGAACCATGATGATATGCTATCTGGCCTACCAACACAGAGGGATAATAAATTCTGTCCCTTCATTACTTCTTTCTCCATACAACATAAGGCTATCAGCAAAATAATTAGAAAGAACTGGGATGTTCTCAAGGCTGACCCGATTCTCTCTCGGGCCTTACCTAGTAAACCTGAGATTGTTTTCAAGAAGGCCCAGACTCTTAGGAATAAAATCTCTCCAAATGTGATTGATCCTCCTCCCAAGCCTAGCCCATTTGCTAATCTGAAGGGCTTTTACCCATGTAAAAAATGTCATATATGCCAATATAGTAATATGTCTAAAAGGAAGTTAGAGACATTTACATCATCTACAACTGGGAAAACCTATGATATCTCATCATGTATTACTTGTAACAGCCAATATGCCGTATATCTTCTGGAATGTCCGTGCCGAATCAATATATTGGCCGGACGACTAGAAGATTGAGTGACAGGTTTCACAAGCACATTTACAATATTAAGAAAGGCTTCAGAGAACACTCGCTATCAAAGCATTTTAGGTATTTCCATCATAGAGACCCGTCGTCTCTCAAATTTGTAGGCATAGACATAATACAACATCATTGGTGGGGTTCCAATAGATGTAGGCAGGTATCCCAAATGGAAACTAAGTGGATATACGAAATGAAGACCCTGACCCCTGCAGGTCATAATGTTGATATTGATATCAACTGTTTCATAGACAATAGTGCCCATACATTTTTGCCTTCAAAATACCTTTTGGGTTTTTCAATTTATGCATCCTCTCTTACCTGTCTAGATAAGATTTTCGCATTACACACTTTTTCAGTGCATTTTAGATTAACTATGTTTATATACTGTCAGCACTTTTTGGACATTTGATCAGGAGGTCCAGATTTTTGCATTATATTTATTGTATACAATTATACAGCTTATTCGGACCATTGGTTTTATAGTATTTATCGTATATATTTTATACATCTATAAATTTTTTCAGTGCATTTTATGAGTATGTTTATATGCTGTTTTGGACGTTTAGATTTATAAGGTCCAAATGAGATGCTTATATCCATTTACATTTTTATATTTATTGTATACAATTCTACAGCGCATTTAGATGATTATTTTACAGAATGTAATATTATTTTCTAGTATGAATTATTAACTGTATATCTTATACGCTGTTAGCGTTTTATAGCCGTTCAGATGTATGCGGTCTCAAGTGGCAGTGAGCATTTTTAGCCAATTTTTTATATACACACTAATATTATTACTACCTTCTATACACAGTGTGTAAATTATGGTCATCACCTACTGTATTTTATACATCTACAGTAATTTTAGCATTCCTTATTTACACTTTTATACATTTTTTAATGTTTGTTGCGGAGTTTATAATTACAAACCCATATAAATTTACCTACATTTATTGAATATCCATCTTGGATTACCACCAAGATTTACTTGTACAACATCCTGGAACCATCTATAATCCTTAATATATATATATCTCCATTTAAATAATCACCACTTGTTTCAGATCTTACACTTTTATTTATTCTATGTGTTGCTTCTCTGCTCCTTGTGTCTGCATGCATTGATATCTACAATAATATGGCAATCGCGACATTCGCGCATGCACATTACATCAAATTTCCGGCCATGTTAAGATCCACATAAATATGGCACTCGCGGATGCACACTTAGGTGGATCTCTGACAAGATGGCGCCCGCTAATTTGCGCGCGCGCATCTTGCGGCTATAAATATGATCACATTGACATCCTGCTACCATGGCAACACCGCTATTGAAGACGTATGTGGATACGAAATGGGTCTAGAAGAAGCATTTGTACGCCGTGACGTCATGCCGCCGGATCACGGCTGGTCAGAGTATTCAGCTTGTCAGTGTATTCAGCAGCCTGTATGCTGCTATCATTTACAGTTACCCTGTGTATGTTTTCATGCTCTTATGCTCATATTTTAATACTTACCAAATAAATACTATTGAATACTACACTATGGGCATCCATATTTCTTGCTCTGCACCCAGCAATTAAAC
This sequence comes from Staurois parvus, assembly GCF_062004578.1. Taxonomy (NCBI): domain Eukaryota; kingdom Metazoa; phylum Chordata; class Amphibia; order Anura; family Ranidae; genus Staurois; species Staurois parvus. The sequence continues at coordinate 9,222,557 of NW_028318515.1, forward strand.
CCCATCCCAGGACCCCAGGTGATCTATCCGGACCAAAGGAGGGAAGCCTATGACCAGACCCTACCGCCGACAACCCATTAAAGGGGCCCTCTGATTGACATCTTTAACACCCAGATCTACAGAGGGAGGGGATCTTGTACCAGGCTGTATCCTAAAGGAGACCTTCGGTTGATTCATTTGATCAATGAGCATTAAGATTGCGCTTCCGGTGAGTGCGCAGTCTTACCACTTGTCGCTTATCACCGGATTATTAATAGCACACATTGGGATATAGAAATTGTCACATCTGATATTGTCCATTTGGAACTAGTACTGTCACCTGGCATATTAGCTTTGGAACTTTAATCACCTTGTCACCTTATTTTATATATACATTTGTATTTTAATTGGATGATTATTTTGACATACTTCAGAGTAACCCATACACGTATTACCTATCATTAAGTTGTTACGGGACTTGTATGGTTTTATGGAGGTACTTTATGATATGATGTTTTAATATTTCATCAGTATATTCATTGTTTCTAGCGCTGCACTGTTTTATTTCTATTAGGTATATAAAACTGGTTGGGTAACCATTGCATTGCAGAGGCAGTGTACTTTTGGTCATTGTAGAGGCAGTGTACTTTTGGTCACAATATTGTTCCTAGAACCTCTCTCAAATATATAGGTATAAAGAGGATTTCTAACATAGAGGCTGGATTAAAACCAACAAAAAAAGGGGGGGTTCCAGAGACTCTGTTACCCTTCGATGGGCGTATTAATTGTGCAAACCTATCCTGGACCGGATGATCAGGTGAGTAAAACTGGTTGCGTAACTGTTACATATATGCCCAAAGAAATGCTACTCAAATCACCATCAAGTAATAGAGAACCAATAAAATGTATCTGTGCTTGAATTAACTATTTATAATGTAAGTAGGAATATGCATGGTAGCAAAACAAATAGGTGTTATTGCACCGCTTTTTTAAAATTTGGAAAATGTATTTGAGATCCCGTATATCAAAGTTTGCAAAATGTGTTGACATAATATGATCTGCTATTTGTATTTGGCCTCCTAGACATTATTGTATCATTTTGCATGCTAGTCTACTTTTACAAAATATGACACCTAACAGTTCAGCGTCAGAAATGTAGGAGGTAGTATGCACTTGTGGACGTACATTTACATTTTTGCCAATCCTTGACTTCAAATCCAATTTCCACTGTAAGGTTCAAAAATAACCTCTTTGAACAAATATAACCATTCTTTTCAGAATATTTTTAAATGTTCTTGTCATCAGAGTAGAGGACACAACACAGTCCACAACAAACTCTGTACCCACACGGTCATGGGTGTTATTTAAAACAGATATAGAAACGGAAACTACCTCATAACTCTTTGTAAAAGGGTTCTATGCCTGAGTAGGACATAGTAGGACTGGAATCATGGGCCATTAAATTTCCTTTTGTGGACCCTGTTCCAGGACATATATTTGGAGAATAGGTCAATGGACCTGTCAATGTGGTGTATGGTACTGTGACATTTCTGAGGATGACCATTGCAGAATGTGGGTGTATGTCCGCTGAGGACTGTATGGTTGAGCGTTGTAAGTGGTTGTATACAAATGAGGTTGTTGATAACTAGGTGGTGCAGGTGGTGTACTGATGTATCATTGCACTACTTGCAAAATCTCAAACTTCTGTGAAGAGACCCCCTTTGGTTGCTGGTATTTATCTAATATCATTCTTTACCCTCCGTTTACATCAAGCCCGACTTTGAAATCATGCGACTTACAGTGAAGTTGTACGATTTCAAAGTTGGGAGACTGGCTGATTTCAGGTGTGATTTGCAAGATATCTGATACAGATGTCAATGCAAATCGCACCAAAAGTAGCGCAAGTCGGAACCGCACAGATATGACTGCTCCAATTGCGGACAATAGGATGTGACTTGGCATGCAATTAGCAAGTCGCAGGGCATGCAAATCACATGCCAATTCGCATCCAGTGTGAACCAGGGCTTAGTGAGTGGAGGAACCCTGCAATGTTATCTTCTCTTCTTTCCTTCTTCCTGGTCTCATGCAGTTTCTTCCTCATTTCACCTATGACTGTTACATGTCAGGTGAGGTTATATCCTTATTGATTCTCTTCTTGTTATTCTTGTGGTGAAAAACTTGAGGTTTCTCTACCTCTTTGGTTTGAGTGGCATCCCCTGTGCTTGTTGTTGGTGCAACTGTTGCCTGATTACTTTGTACAGAATCCTCTTGGACCTCAAAAAAATCTTCTGTGTTTGACCCATGTGAGCTGTCATCACTATCCTCAATGCTGCCAAAAGTGCTGCAAATAAAAACAATAATTATTTTTGAGTGCAAACAAACTTTTTTTTGCAGTTTGCATTCCTGACAAATAGTGAACAGAAATTTGTAGCTACACATCCTGAGGCACTCACCAACATGCTTCCATTATGCTCTGTAAAAACTGTAATTCCTCAAAATATATGTGGGCTGCGTACAAATGGAATTTAGATCACGCTTGAACCAGTCCCTTGGTGATTTCCATCTTGTTTTAATGTTGTTAACTACAAAGGAAACATAAAAAAATAATACTTTTTGTTTTAGAGCATAGCAAAACAATATCATGTTCACAAAAAAAACAATTAAATAGAGACAAACTTTTATATATATATATATATATAGAGAGAGAGAGGGAGAGAGAGAGGGAGAGAGAGAGAATAACGAAATAAATAGTGAGAGAGAAGGAAATAAAATAAAATCTAATCATATATACATATATAAAATATAATGTTCAATATATTAAGAATCTAGCATATATTCATACACATTATATTATTAAATATGTCCATTAAATATCATTATTAATTAGGGGAAAATAAATTAGCCACATTGTATCAATAAAAGGCTCCATTTAAACTTACTTTCTTTCTGCCTCTGGTCGGCAAACCATCCCATTCCAATTGCAACACAGTTTTGGTGATATCCTCCCAGGTCTCTCTCTTCTTATATGCATCACAGTAGATTGATTGAGATGGATCATAGAGCTCAGGATGCTGTTCAACAGCATGGATGAGCGCAGATACATTCAGTCTTGCCATGCCGATCGCCATGTGTTGTAAAATGGCTGCTCTAGCAAAGACGAACAGGATATAAGCTAGCAGACAAGAAGAGGAAATTACTTTCTGTGCATTGTGTTATGGACTAGCTAATTTCTTCAGAGCCTCTATCCATTGCATCATAAAAGCTCTACAACCGCGCATTCAAAGCTGTAAACACTCTTGCATAGCATTTGTAGTATGTTCCTATTGACATGAATTGGCAGCTTTTGAGGGGCACTGAAGCTTGCTGAATGACAAAACTTGAATTACTAACTTCTAACTAACACTAATTACTAACTAACGCTAACATCACAGTGTGAACTAACTTGAGTGCTGTGATAAGAATTTTAACAAGCGCTGGTGAAGTATTAGGCTCCATGTACACTGGGAGTTTTAATAATGCTGGTAGCGTTAGCTGTGTAAAATCATTTTTTTCAACGTTTTTTCATTAGTGTTTAGCCGCGTTTTACCGTTTTTTCAGCGTTAGAGCATTTTTACAGCTAAAAAACTCCTCTAGAAACCCACTAGTTCTGTATTTTTTTCCAGCCAAAAAACACCCCTGCCAAAAAAACACTGATTGCAGTCTATGTGTGCATGGACACAAAGGATAACATGGTGGGGAGTTTACTGGCTGTAGAAAAAAACACAAAAAGCCAAAGACAGCAGCTGTAAAAACAGTGTGCATGAAGACTTAAAAGCCCTCCACAATCGCAGGTCTTGGAAGCAAGTGTAAACTCAGCCTTAGAAAGATGTCCTCTCACTTCCCATACTGTGGACAATCTTTTTGTCAAACAGGAAAGCAAAAGAATCTCTCCAACAGACTGGAGTTCTAATCCTTCCCCACTGCAAAACCAACATAAAAACGTTTTGGGTATACATACAATTACATTTTTGTATACATTTAAGGGTCATAATCAGGGTATAGAGTCTTGTATTAGACATCAGATCTGACATTCAAAAAACAGGAGTTATCTGTTATCTGCTGCCATTGATCTTCCCCCCCCCCACTTTAGGATAGGCACCTGCACCTGCTAGATTGCATGTGTTTTAAACAACAGCGATTGATTTACCACCAGTGAATGGTGAAAGTCCCATACACTTTTTTATAAATACAGTATATGCCCCAGAGTGTTAAGGTGGGTATACACTATAAGAAAATCGGAAGAACAATTCCGTATGAGGAAGGATCATTTGATTTCCGTATAGTATGTACACAATGTTCGACATGCAATTCAGACTTTCCAAAGTAAAATTTCCGAAGGGACAAACGTCAAATTTTTTCCTGTATGTGAAAAAAACTAATGATTTGTGTACTGTTTTCATACAGTTTTCATGCCAGGAAAATCAAATGCAAAAGATTCCATATGATCAGAAACAAAACAACAAAAACAAGCCTTTGTCATTTGAGAGTTTTCATTTAATTAGTTTTCAGTTTCGACTCATTGTGAAACATCGAGGAAAACCAAACGATTATTCGACCAATATTTTTTTATAGTGTGTACCCAGCTTTAAGTTTTTTCCTAATAAAATACCTGACCTTGAACCTGCAACACCAACTAATGTTATCTTCCATCCTCACTCATCACTATTATTATTATTATACAGGATTTATATAGCGCCAACAGTTTGCTCAGCACTTTACAAAACAAAGGGAGACAATACAGCAATAATACAGTTCAATATAAGAGGGTTAGGAGGGCCCTGCTCCTTGGAGCTTACAATTTAACAGCACTATTGATTGTGCAGATTGCACACATGTAAATATAGTGAATAAATGAATAAATGTAGTTGGCTTACTTTGATTGGTTAGGGGTGTAACCAGATTTATAAGGGTATAAGCAGCAAAGAGACCCAAAAAGAATCATCTGCAGCATCATGAAGCATTATGATTTGATAATATGGACCTGCTGCTTGGGGTCATGCTTGGAGCTTATCATTGACAAAGTCCCTGGTTAAGCAAAGTAATCTTCCATTGAGAACAGTATTGCATGGCATCCTCATAGTTTTGTATGTGTTTGTTTTAAATTACTGTTTTAGTTCCGTATATATCTTTTGTTCCTTTAGTAATTGTTTTGAGCAATGCCTCTTTGATATCAGAAAGCATATCTCTCTTTAAAAGTGTGAATTGTTTTTGCATTAGCTTCCTTGGAAATTACTGCAGAAACCTGAAAGGTGAACTCTAGGCAGATATAAAACAAAAAAAAAAGCATATTTATGTATTAAAAAAATAAAATAAAATGTGTTTTAAAGTAGAACTCCAGTTTATGTTTTACTGTTTGGGTCACTCCCTCCCTGTATAAAAAAATAAAAATTAGTGGCAATCCTCTGTTAATTCCTTCTCGATTAAGTGATATTTCTGATTTCCACTAGTCCAACAACACAGCCCTCTTCATGGCAGATTGACACTGTCATTCTGCCCATTTCCCGTGAGCAATGCTTACCCAAAGGGTGCAGGTCATCATGCAGGATAAGCTCACGGAACACCAGGACTGAACAGTGCTCACAAATCATTACATGAGCACCATTCAATCTTGGAAGATTGCCCATCCCATACCAGCACCAGAAGAAGCAGCCACAGTCACATCATTGGACTGGCAATAAGGCTTGAAGAAAAACAATGAGTTTAAGAATGTAAAAAAATAAAGGGGGTGGGTGCTTCAGGACATTGGAAGCAGGTGGCAGGTGACCTGAATTTTTCTTGGTGCAAGCTAACGTAATATATTGTGCTAAACGACAGGTGGCAACATTGCAGATAATGCACACAATTTTAATGTTTATCATTTATCATTTTTGGTTAAAGGAGTTAATGGAGCAACTAAGTATACAGCTTGATGGTGCAAACACGTCTCCCATGTCCTATCCGTCCTAAAGTATCAAGCACAGAGACACTATTAAAAAATGTCATATTATAGCAGGAACTAGGGATCTTTGCCCCATAACCTTCTGCCTAAATAGAGATTTTTATAGCAGATGTTTCTATAGCTAGGGTCCCTTCAAAGTTTGCTAGGTTAGCAGATGTTTGTCAACCAGGGTCCATTCAAAGTTTGCTAGGTGTTACTTGAGACGTGACAGATTGATGTCCCACCTGACAGTGTCTGCATTACTCTGGCACCAACATCACTCAGCAAAACCAGTGGTATCAACCAGCAGAACCTCTCTTGTTTTTTAAGTAAGTTACCACTGACACATGGGGGTTTATTTACTAAAGCTGGAGAGTCCAAAATCAGACTCCCTTCTGCACAGAAACCAATCAGCTTCCAGGTTTCATTGCCAAAGCTTCATTGAACAAGCTGAGGTTAGAAGCTGATTGGTTTCTATGCAGAAGGGAGTCTGATTTTGGACTCTCCAGCTTTAGTAAATAAACCCCATGATGTTTTTGCTATATGTAAGGGGATATTCTTCCCACTGATCATCAATGTAACAGGGATGCAATGAATGAAAGGGATATTTTTAGCAATGACCACTAGTGTATTGGGGCATTTTTTTTTACTACCAGAGCAATGGGGCCCTTCTCCAATGGCCCCCAATATTAGGGTCTCCTCTGACAAGCAATTCAAGGAGAACCACGTCTACTGATCACCAATGTAAGGATGTCTATCTAATGACCACCAAAGAAAACAAGCTCTTTGTCACTGTTAAAAGGAACTTTTAGGCTGACCACCAATGTAGGGGGGCGTTTCTTCACTGCCACCAATTTAGGGGGGTAAATCTTTACTGCCACCAATGTAAAGGGACAGTGTAATTTCTCCCCAAACAACCATGGGAAAGGAACACTACTTTTTCAACTGTCTGAATTTATTTTATGGCTGTTATTTATTTAAATTCATGATTATTACTGAAAGTAATTTTGTACTGCTGTGGGGGAGGTGGTAGAAATGATTTGCTCTTGGTTTCAAATATGCAAAGTGCACTACATTCTTTTTTCTTTCTTTTCACATTATATCTACAATGCACAGATCATGCTAATGTACTGTGAGCTGTAGATCTAAGTAAGGGTTTCTTGAGACCTGAAAATGTATTCTTCATAATAAAAAGCTTCAAAAAAGCAGTACTAGATACAGCAAATTATATACATTCTAGTTGTGGAGTATTTTAAGATATTTTTGTATAGAATCTCTAAAAGCACATTGCCATCTACTATTACTAAGGACTGAAATTATTTTATAGACATGGAATTTCAGAGTTTGTATCAGACAATGGACTTCAGTTTTCTTCGAAAGTGTTTGAAAGATTTATTAAAGCCTGTCATTTTCTGCATACAACTTCCAGTCCAAACTATCTTCAAACTAACACTTCAAACCAACATTTTGTCTTACAGGTAACGCAATGTGGAAGAGATCCATACAATATTATGCTGGTTTACAGGAATATACTTATTGATTGCAAACAGTCACCAACTCAGATGCTTAAGAGCCACAGACTGCACTCCATTCTGCCTATAAAAAGCAACCAAGCTACATAGCAGGTCATTCCACCTTGTCCCTATAAACACAAACGATTAAATAAAAAAAAACACTAGAACCAAAATGTAAAAGTAATTAAGTATTTTAAATAAAGGACAGAAGACATGACCCAGAGGACTGCCATGTTGTTTATTTTTAACAAAAGGAAGTGAAACATAACATGCTATGGTGAAAAGTAAGGGTTTGTTCAGATGAGCAGCATCCAATGCAGATTCCCTCTGAATCAAGCAGAATGGAACAGATGTCACTTTTTTGACATCCACTTATGTTCCATTTTTTCCTGCTGTGTTGCTATGGCTATTTTAGTGATTTTTATAGAATAAATATATGTAATAACATTTTAGGAACACGTATTAATTTTAGAAGCTAGGCTTTCTAATGTTAATGCGTACTGAGCACTCACAAAGCTGTGTGAAAGGGCAAGGACGCCATGTTGTACAGGCCCTCTCAAGCCAATTAGCCCAATCCACCATTCCATTCTGGAGACCCTAATAAAACTGCCACCCTCTCAGTCTTGAGAAGTTTGGAAAACTAACAGACATTGGGGAATAAATACCTAAAGTGGAAGTCTGCGGAATACACATTTCTGATAGACTGCTTATTAGCCAAGACTCTAAGACAGGGGTCCTCAAACTTTTTAAACAGGGGGCCAGTTCACTGTCCCTCAGACCGTTGGGAGGGCCAGACTATCATTTAAAAAAAAACAAAACTATGAACAAATGCGGACACAGTACAGGAGATGACCAGAGACTGCGGACATACAACATCGGCGGGAATACTGGGCCGGCCGCTCCATAAGACGCACATAAGACATTTCCCCCCAAGTGTGTCTTATGGAGCGAAATAGTGCCCCATCATTGGTGTCAGTGGGAGGAATAGTGCCCCATCATTGGTGTCAGTCGGAGGAATAGTGCCCCATCATTGGTGTCAGTGGGAGAAATAGTGCCCCATCATTGGTGTCAGTGGGAAGAATCGTGCCCTATCAGTGTCAGTGGAAGGAATAGTGCCCCATCATTGGTGTCAGTGGGAAGAAATGTGCCCCATCATTGGTGTCAGTGGAAAGAAACGTGCCCCATCATTGGTGTCAGTGGGAGGAAACGTGCCCCATCATTGGTGTCAGTGGGAGGAATAGTGCCCCATCATTGGTGTCAGTGGTAGGAATAGTGCCCCATCATTAGTGTCAGTGGGGGGAGGAATAGTGCCCCATCATTGGTGTCAATGTGGGGGGGTAGCGTGCCAACATTGGTGTCAGTGGGAGGAATAGTGTCCCATCATTGGTGTCAGTAGGAGGAATAGTGTCCCATTGTTGGTGTCAGTGGGAAGAATAGTGCCCCATTTTTGGTGTCAGTAGGAGGAATAGTACGTCATTGGTGTCAGTGGGGGGTAATAGTGCCCCATCATTGGTGTCAGTGGGGGGGATAGTGTCCCAACATTGGTGTCAATGGGGGAAGGAATAGTGTTCCATCGTTGGTGTCAGTGGGGTGTGGAATAGTGCCCCATCGTTGGTGTCAGTGGGAGGGAGGAATAGTGCCCCATCGTTGGTGTCAGTGGGGGGGAGGAATAGTTCCCCATCGCTGGTGTCAGTGGGGGGAGGAATAGTGCCCCATCATTGGTGTCAGTGGGAGGAATAATGCCCCATCATTAGTATCAGTGACACCAATGATGGGGCACTATTCCTCCCACTGACACTTAACTTGCTGACCCCTGTTCCAGCATGGTGCTGCTGCAGCCAGCATACCTGGTTGCAGCAGCACCATCTGCACGGCACACTTACCTGTCAGCTATCCTTCACTCCGGCCCTCTCCCTCACTTGATGTTCGCGGGGCCGCTCGGCTCCGCCTCCTCGCAGGTGATTGGCCGCCTGTGTGCTTTTCCTGAGCTACAGTTCTGGCGCCCAATCACCGGTGAGGAGGCGGAGCCGAGCGGCAGGAGTGAGGGAGTGGCCGGAGTGAATGAAGGAGCAGCACTTCCTGGACTGGATCGTCGTGGGACTGGGACCGGAGCCAGGTAAGGTACAGCAACCCCTGGAACTTAGTGTCCCTTCCTTGCCAGTGGGCCGGATAAATGGCCTCGGCGGGCCGCATGTGGCCCGCGGGCCGTAGTTTGAGGACCCCTGCTCTAAGACTTCAGCATGTTTCATACCTTCTGGAATTTTGATAGTATAGCCAGAACAAAGTCATATGCACCTTCATCAGTTACTGGGTAGCATTTTGAACTCCACACCCCTTCTATAAGAATAGATCTCCGAGACCTGTCATATCTATATCCATTTTGAAGCTAATTTCATGTTGGACAATAATCTGCATAATAACAGACTGTAATTGATAGGTATTCAGAAAAATGTGAATACTTAAAAGAAACTGCATTTGGGACTTGGTCATAAATGTGGTAACCTCCAAGCACCCACCCCTTAAACTGGATGATTTATCAGATGGTCTCTGTCAACACCCCCCCCCCCCCTTATGTCAGATAAAAGAGAGATTGCAAACAGATTTGATAGCTCTCGTGTTAACATCAACAAAGGAACACCTAACTGGACTTGAGAGAGCCACTGTACCATTTTTGCTTCATTAATTGGACTCTGCTAAAACCATGGACTTTGCAAGTATTCATTTTCAACTACTTTTTAATTCTCTGTTGCTTTATTGTATCTTTATTTCTTTGTAACATCTTTTTTCTGTAAATATTTTATTTGCACCATTTTGACCTTTTTCATTATTAAACCACATTTGGAAAAGTGTTGACATTGTCTCTAAGGATTTTAATGCAAACTAAAGAATCCCTGTCTCTTGAAGAGTTCTACTGTATATCACAAATCTCCAAATATACCTGTCTGTGGTGATAGTGTGTGTACAGATGTTTATTTTCCATATTTGTTCTTGCAAAGATTGCTTATTTCCTCCTTCTCAGTCAAAAGGTAGTGGCGGTAGCTTAAAGAGTTAATTGCTTAACCCCTTCACGCCGGCGCCTCCCGGCCCTTTAAGGGTTTCAGAAGCCGGGGCGGGGTTTAGGTCATGTGACCGCCGTTTCATGAATACTGGACGTGTTCTGGGAGCGTGCAGGGTGCGCGCTCTCAGCACGTGTTCTTTTTTAATAGAACGCAAATATGCGGCCGCTTGGCTTCTAGGCCCACATTTGCCTTCAGCCGGCGTGAAGAGGTTAATTAACTTAACCCAGTGACAATTGCTCTCAGACTGCTGGCACCTAGATTGTGGTCCCGCAAACTGGAAAATCTTTCTGTAGGTTGCTGAGAGTGGCAATGTTATGTAAGTGACAACAGGGTGTAAGATCGTCCTTTACCATGAGTTAGTGAAAAGGGCAGGGGTTGGGCGCCATGTTCATCACAGGCTTCCCATTTTCATATGCTAATGAACTCATTGGCTGGTTCAAAGAGCTTATGCTACTGGAAGTGATGTTGACAGGAAGTAAAGGGAGTTAAAAAAGGACTTGAACGTAGCCACAAAGGAAGTAGTTTCAGAGGACTTCGGAGAAGTAAGCAGTCTGGAAGGAGACCTGGATAGGACCAGGGAAACTGGAAGAAGGGAACTTCACCTGGGAATGACACTAAACCTGCACCATAACCCAAGATAAGTAGCTTTTAGTGTATCTCTATTGCATACATTATCCATGTTTATTTATTTATTGTTCATGCTTATTTATTTATACTTCTACGACGGATAGATAGCTTGTGCATGTGTATATTGTATGCATATTTTGTGATACTCTGTATGTAGTATTGTTTTTCCTACAAGTGAGTACAGAATATCTGTTTAGTAAAGCAAATTAATATACCCTACAGAGGGTTTTATGTTTCCTTGCTTGTACCACAAAGAACCTTAAAAGACACAAAACAAAACACCTGCATATTGTAACAGACATAGGTTAGGTCTATGGGCAAGTAGATAAACAGACATGCATCCATTTCTATCCTTCTACCTCTGATCTGTCATTTTTGGGTCGGAGAAAATGGAAAATGATACAGTCATTTTCTGTTTCTTTTTTTAGACCTAGCTAGATGTAGTGGTTTTCAGAAGTAAATGGATGCATGCAGGGGCGGACTGACAACTCATGGGCCCCCCGGGCAATAAGGGATCATGGGGCCCCTGTGTCCTTGCCCACACTCAAAAAAAGCCTATAAAAAAGGTACCAAGGGCATTTCATGGGGCCCCCGGGCAGTGCCCGAGTTTCCAAATGGTCAGTCCATCCCTGGATGCATGCCATTTACAACTGCCTGCCCACACACTAACATTGAGCTTCAATGCAGATCAGCCTGACAAAGTGACAGGTGGATCTGATTGGACCCAAAGAGGCACCAAAACAGTTAATGTGTACCATATTGTTTATAGTTGTTTGATTTAGCCGAACTACAGACAAAAAGCAAAATACACAGTTAAACTGCAAATCTGGATCCCTGTCAGAGGATCTATATTTCTGTTCATCTAGTCATGAGATTACACCACTCTGACAGATATCACAGACAGCCTAGTGATCTGACTTTTGCTGCCTCTGTTACTTAGTTACTGTCACTGCATCTAAGCAATGCAGCTTGGTTACTTCCCTGGCCACTGTCTGAAAAGTAAAGAAACATCAGCAGAGATATGTCATCTTTCACTCATTTCTCCTTTTATTAACAAGTTCCTAGTGAATGCAGAACCCCTGACTAGCCCTAAGAACTGCCCACCTCCAAACTTTCTAGACTGGTTCTGTTTTTTCACTAGGACCATTGTTTTCAGGCTTCTTTTTGTCCTAGGCATGCTCCCAATCTTCCATTGATGCACCTCGCTGCTATTAGTGTAGAGTGAGCAGTGCTGTCATTTTTGGCCACATGCTCAGCTCTCTGTGTACTACAATTCCCATAGAGATGAATGTGTCTGCATGTAGATGTGTAATCCATCTCAGGGGTGAGGAGGAAAAGGTTTCTACATGCACATACATAAAGGGGGCAAGGAGAACAAATGTAGCCACCCTAGAACCGGACGTCTCAGAATAGCAGAAAAAAAACTTTCATTTGAGAGATGAAACAAAGTAAAAAAAGAGATAGAAGGTACATTCTGCTTATATTTAGACATACTGTATTTTTTTATTTATTTAAGTAAAATGTGAGTTTAGTGTCACTTTAATAACAAGGTAAATTAACAATTATGCAACTGTGCGCATTGGTGTTATTTTTCAAGCATTTGCCCAGGACCCAATTTAAAATAATCCTATTAGATGTTTATTATACAGTTTTATTCTGCTAACATGCATCCTGATTTAAGGAGGTATTAATCCCCAAAACAAAATGTATTATTTTCCAACTCACTAATTCTTATATATGGGGACTACTTTTGTTTAATACATTCAATCAGTCTATTTAATACTAGATTGATGGGAGAGAGACCAGGGGTGTCTAAACATCCCTCCCACACCTTTCCAAATTTGCCAGGGCATCTGCGATGCAAGTATATAAGTTGTTCTAAGAGCATGGTATCTCGCCAAGGAGAAGTGATGTATTTAGGATTTTAGGCAACACTAAAATCTGTCTCCCCCCACTCTAAATTTCTGTAAATAGTATAATGTAGTGATGCTGGCTCCATCCCTCTCCTCTCTGTACCCCCGGATCTGACACTCTACAGTGAGGAACAGAAATATTTGAACACCCTGCGATTTTGCAAGTTCTCAGACTTAGAAATCATGGAGAGGTCTGAAGTTCACATTGTAGGTGCATTCCCACTCTGAGAGACAGAATTTAAAAAATTCAGGAAATCACATTGTATGACTTTTAAAGAATTTATTTGTCTTGCATTACTGAACATAAGTATTTGAACACCTGAGAAAATCAGTGTTAATATTTGGTACAGAAGCCTCTGTTTGCAATTACAGAGGTCGAACGTTTCCTGTAGTTCTTGACCAGGTTTGCACACACTGCAACAGGGATTTTGGCCCACTCCTCCACACAGATCTCCTCTAGATCTGTCAGGTTTCGAGGTTGTTGCTGAGCAACACAGAGTTTCAGCTCCCTCCAAAGATGTTCTATTGGATTTAGGTCTGGAGACTGGCTAGGCCACTCCAGAACCTTGATATGCTTATTACGGAGCCACTCCTTGGTTATCCTGGCTGTGTGCTTCGGGTCGTTGTCATGTTGGAAGACCCAGCCACGACCCATCTTCAATGCTCTGACTGAGGGAAGGAGGTTGTTGCTCAAAATCTCACAATAAATGGCCCCATTCATCCTTTCCTTAATACAGTACAGTGAATCTCTCTCCTCTCTGTACCCCCAGATCTGACACTCTATATGTCTGTATAGAGTTTAATGTAGTGATGCTGGCTCCATCCCTCTCCTCTCTGTACCCCTGATGCTGACACTCTATATGTCTCTAAACAATATAAATGACGCTGGCTCCATCTCTCTCCTCTCTGTACCCCCAGAGCTGACACTCTTTATGTCTGTATACAGTATAATACAGTGAGATGCTGGCTGAATATCTCTCCTCTCTGTACCCCCAGATCTGACACTCTATATGTACAGATCTCCAGATATATACAGATACAGTATAATGTAGTAATGTTGGCTCCATCCCTCTTCTCTCTGTACTCCGAGATCTGACATTCTATATGTCTGTACACAGTATAAAGCAGTGATGCTGGCTGAATCTCTCTCCTCTCTGTACCCCCAGATCTGACACTAAATGTATGTATATAGTATAATGTAGTGAAGCTGGCACCATCCCTCTCCTCTCTGTACCTCCAGAACTGATACTCTATATGTCTGTATATAGTGTAATGTAGTGATGCTGGCTGAATCTCTCCCTTCTCTGTACCTCCACATCTGACACTCTATACATGGTTTATAGTATAATGTAGTGATACTGGCTCCATCTCTCTCCTCTCTGTACCCTCAGAGCTGACACTCTATATGTCTGCATACAGTATAATGTAGTGATGCTGGCTGAATCTCTCCCCTCTCTGTACCTCCACATCTGACACTCTATATGCCTGTATACAGTATAATGTAGTGATGCTGGCTCCATCCCTATCCTTTCTGTACCCTCAGAGCTGACACACCATATGCCTGTATGCAGTGTGATGTAGTGATGTTGGCTCCATATAACCTGCCAGTGGTGCTGATGCTGCTCCGCTCCTCCTCCTCCCCCCCCCCCCCCCCGTCAAGCAGTCCTGTCAGTCAGCAGTGCATGGCAGTCAGTGTTGAGCTGGCTATTTCCCGGGATAGAAAACTTCCAAGAGAACCCAGTTTGTGCTGTGCTGTACCTGGAGTAACTAACCAGCATCGTACTGGACCAGCAGAGCCTCATCCACACCCAGTGGCAGCGGATGCACACCTGACATGGAGTATCTATTCCTCAGGCGTCTGGAGGTGGTCAGACTCCCGGTGTTGGAGAATAAGTTTATGGACTAGAAACAGAGCTCTAGATACATCCTACTAAAGCTAGCCCCTCAACCTTATGCTGGAGCTGTTCAGCTATGTAGTACAGCCAGAAATTTGGAAGGGCTAACCCCCCCCCCCCCCCAAAAAAAAAAAAATTTAACAATATGGAATATTTTAAGTGGAAGAACCACAAGTGTGTTAAGTAGAAAATAACTGTGGAATTTTTATTTTTCTAGTTAAAAATGTCAGTAAGTCAGTTATTTTCTAAAAGCCCAAGCACTTAAAAAAAAAAAAATAACAGACATACTGGCAGGATTAACCATTAAACACTGACAGGGTTGCTTACTATGGTCAGCATTTATTCATTTATGTAAAGCCTTTTTTTGCCAAAAGACAAAAAAAAAACTATTGTAATTGCTTAAAAAGCATCAGCTGGAATTCAGCTTTAATTTGTTAGTCAAGTCCATTCAAATCTTCTAGTGCATCTGACCCTACCCTCTCCCTGATTACTGCCGTCAAAGAGTCTCCATTGCTTCTCTAGCCAAAGTGGAGACACCTTAAGACAGGAAGTGTGTTACTGGCCGGATCACCAGGCGAAAACAAAGAAAAAAAAAGCTAAAAATAGAAAACAAATTCAACCACCAAATTTAAGGACTGGTAAGCAGCCATATATTACATTCTTGGGGGGTTTAATTCCACTTCAAGATAAAAAGCACAAAACATTGCAAAATGTGTCAGCCTATTGTAATGTCATGTAAATTAGCACTCATTAGAAGACTTACAGAATGAAACGGCAGGGTGAGCAAAGGGAAAACTGCTACAGTGTGCTCTTTCCCTATGTTCTGTGCTGCTGATGCAGTAGAGATCAACAATCTGGGAATGCTGCCTGGGAGTAGTTACAGGATCACAGCAGTGGCTTAAAAGTGCTGACCACTATATCCCCATAAACAGCTCAACTCATATCTAAAACTCTCGCAATTTTAAAGGGTCTGTCCACTCAAAAGAAATATTTTAGTCATAGGTACAGACTGATGGGTGGAATCAGCCCATGGCTTTATATGCATTTTACACTCCAACAGAAGATCTCTATATCATAAATGCTGTCCGCTGGGAATTTTGGGTGTTCCTGTTCACTTTTCATATTCCAGCACTTCCTGGTACATTTTCTATTATAAAAAAACAAATACAAATGCCAACAAAAAGAACAAGAAAATGGCCAAAGTAGGTGTGCAAACAAAGATACCCATCTATCAAATATGAATTACCAGTTTTTGGGTGGACTGACCCTTTTAATATTTGATGGTTGACATGCAATGTTTAACATTTTTTTTTATCCTGAGAAATCCCTTTAATTGATATCTCCCATTTTATTCCTTATTCTGCATCAGTTATTGAGTGAGAAACAAAATGTATTGTTCTAATGGGATGAAGAAAAAGAGAAACTTAATTAGCAAACAAAGTAGCTGAATTGCTGCATGATTTGTCCTAACTCATCCTTAACCAATAAAAAGAGAACAACCATAAAAAATGGTCATTATTTTTAATAAATGGAGATCCCCAGGCGAAAGTTCACTTGTGTTACTAAGTTTGCAATCCCCTGCTTATCCAGAACCAAAGTGTGTCATGTTCGTGCCAAGGTCCATCCAATCACATTTGACATTGTAGCCTTGGCTCTGCCATCTCATGACAAATACCAAGTTTGTAATTCATCTTTTTTTATGTTAAAGCCTTTGGATGTTAGGTATTTGAACTTCAGCTGTATTGCTGAATATTTCTAAACAATATATACTATATCACAGTGAAGTCTCACATACAATTCATATGATTAAAGTCATTATTTAGCTAGAATGAAATAGATGCAACAGTATTAAATTATTATTATTTTTTTTTTATTATACAGGATTTGAATTTGCACAGAGCTTAAAAAATGAAGGCAGACAGTACAGCTACAATATGATACAACACAAGAGGAATCAGAGGGCCTTGTTTATTAGAGCTTACAATTAGAGATGAGCGAATTATTCAAAAATTTGATTCGGCTGATTCGGCGAATTCGCGGAATAAATTCGATTCGAGTCGAATATATTCGCTGCGAATTTAACTTATAAAAAGGGTGTTTCTAGGCTTCAGAGAGTCTTTATATTAGTGCAGAACACTGTACCTTTAATTTAAATGCCCTTGGAGTCTGCTGGGGAAGAGAAATAATACTGTCAGTCAGTATGACATGCAGATGAGTGCCGTCGATCTTAGAATCACCGCACACTTCACTCATTTGGGCAGTCACGGGGCCAAAACCAGAGTGTGGAGCCACAGTGTGGCGGTGGAGGCAGCAGCAATGGGAGGCCATACAGCACCCTATGACAAAATGGAACCCACCAGCAGTGTGAGGAGACCTGAAAGTGGCACATGGCAGAGTGTGGCGATGGAGACAGCAGCAATGGGAGGCCGTACAGGGACCCATGACACACTCTGGACCTGGCAGCAGCATGAGGAGGCGGTACAGGGGCCCATGTCAGATTACGGGCCTGGCAGCAGCATGAGGAGTCGGTACGGGGGCCCATGGCAGATTACGGGCCTGGCAGCAGCAATGGGAGGCCGTACAGGGACCCATGACACACTCTGGACCTGGCAGCAGCATGAGGAGGCGGTACAGGGGCCCATGACAGATTACGGGCCTGGCAGCAGCAATGGGAGGCCGTACAGGGACCCATGACACACTCTGGACCTGGCAGCAGCATGAGGAGGCGGTACAGGGGCCCATGACAGATTACGGGCCTGGCAGCAGCATGAGGAGTCGGTACGGGGGCCATGGCAGATTACGGGCCTGGCAGCAGCAATGGGAGGCCCGTAATCTGCCAGCACCCTATGACAAAATGGAACCCACCAGCAGTGTGAGGAGACCTGAAAGTGGCACATGGCAGAGTGTGGCGATGGAGACAGCAGCAATGGGAGGCCGTACAGGGACCCATGACACACTCTGGACCTGGCAGCAGCATGAGGAGGCGGTACAGGGGCCCATGGCAGATTACGGGCCTGGCAGCAGCAATGGGAGGCCCGTAATCTGCCAGCACCCTATGACAAAATGGAACCCACCAGCAGTGTGAGGAGACCTGAAAGTGGCACATGGCAGAGTGTGGCGATGAAGACAGCAGCAATGGGAGGCCGTACAGGGACCCATGACACACTCTGGACCTGGCAGCAGCATGAGGAGGCGGTACAGGGGCCCATGACAGATTATGGGCCTGGCAGCAGCAATGGGAGGCCCGTAATCTGCCAGCACCCTATGACAAAATGGAACCCACCAGCAGTGTGAGGAGACCTGAAAGTGGCACATGGCAGAGTGTGGCGATGGAGACAGCAGCAATGGGAGGCCGTACAGGGACCCATGACACACTCTGGACCTGGCAGCAGCATGAGGAGGCGGTACAGGGGCCCATGACAGATTACGGGCCTGGCAGCAGCAATGGGAGGCCCGTAATCTGCCAGCACCCTATGACAAAATGGAACCCACCAGCAGTGTGAGGAGACCTGAAAGTGGCACATGGCAGAGTGTGGCGATGGAGACAGCAGCAATGGGAGGCCGTACAGGGACCCATGACACACTCTGGACCTGGCAGCAGCAAGAGGAGGCGGTACAGGACCCCATGGCAGAGTGGCGAAGCGTAAGCAGCTTAAATTGAAGGCCATACAGAGGCCTATGTTAAAAATAATAACATGTTTGGGGCATGATTCATGGCGGATTTAGTCAGTTGTGTCAGGCACTGGTGGTTTGAAATCCAGACTAATCCACGCCTGATTCATTTTCACAAACGTGAGTCTCTCCACACTTTGGGTGGACAGTCGTGTCCTCCGCGGAGTTACAATACCTCCTGCCGCACTAAACACGCGCTCCGATGCCACGCTACTGGCCGGGCATGACAGCCTTTCAAGGGCAAATTCAGCTAGTTGGGGCCAAAGGTCAAGTTTCGTTGCCCAGTAGTCAAGGGGATTGTCTACCTCGGTTGGCAGGGTGCTGTCCAAGTAGGCCCAGCCTGTTGTTTGAGGTCCTGCTCCAGGTCCACCTGCTGCTGCTGCTGCTGCGGCTGGTTAGTAGTTTCCTCACTGCGCTGGTGAAGAAAGCTACTCATCATCGACTGCAGACTGAGGCAGCCGCTGCTGGTGGAGCTGCCACTGCTCCTACCACCCCACCCCTCCCCTGCTGCCATGGCAGCGGAACGCGAGCACACAGGGCCCACAGTGTCTGAGGATGGACGTTGGAGCAGAAAGGCAGAGACCAACTGACTACATAGGTGGTTTTTATAGTACAATATTTTGGCCTCCCTCTCAGCAGGTGTGAAAAAGGCCACCATTTTTGAACGGTAGCGAGGGTCCAACAAGGTGGACAGCCAAAAGTCATCCCTCTGTCTGATGGTTATTATTCGGCTGTCGCTACGCAAGCAACCGAGCATGCTATGGGCCATTTTTGCCAAGGAATGCGAGGGACTCCCTGCCTCCATCTCCACAGCATACTGCCATGGTGCGTCTGGGTCCTCTGTCTCCTCTTCCTCCTCCTCTACCAGATGCTCCTGCTCCTCCACTCCTGTCCGCTGAGTGGAAAAACCACCCATTTCACTCAATAATTCCTGAGCACCAATGTCCTCCTCTACCTCCTCCTCTTCTTCCTGTCCTGCCCCCACAGGGGTCATGTGGCATTGAGATCTGTGCGCCACGTCTACCGCACCCTGACCAGCCATTGTTAACAGCATTTGTTCCAGGACGTGCAACAGAGGAATGACGTCGTTCATCCCATAGTCCTGCCGACTCACGAATAGCGTGGCCTCCTCAAAGGGCCTGAGCAAGCGGCAGGTGTCACGCATGAGCTGCCAATGGCTGACATCTAAGTTACACAGGGGAGTACCTTTATCCGCTTGTAACATCAGGAAATCGGTGATGGCCTTTCGCTGTTCGTAAAGGCGGTCTAACATATGTAGGGTTGAATTCCACCTTGTTGCAACGTCGCAGATCAGGCGATGCTGTGGAATTCCGTTCTGCCGCTGCAGCTCAAGGAGGGTGTGCTTTGCGGTGTAGGAATGGCTGAAATGCATGCAAAGTTTACGTGACATTTTAAGGATGTCTTGCAGTGGGATGGTGGATTTTAGGAACCGCTTGACAACCAGATTGAACACGTGAGCCATGCATGGCGCATGGCACAACCTTCCTTGACGCAGAGCAGACACCATGTTCTTTCCGTTGTCAGTCAACATGGTTCCGATTTTCAGTTTGCGCGGAGACAGCCATCTGTCGATTTCTCTGTTCATTACACTCAGAAGTTCCTCCCCTGTGTGACTACGTTCGCCAAGGCATACCAGGTGCAGCACAGCGTGACACCGTTGCGCCCTGCACATGTGATATGCCGGTCGGGTAATGGGACTTGGCACGGGGGTGGCGGCTGAGGACACGGCGGAAGAAGAGGTGGTAGAGGCGGACATCTTTGCTGGACCAAGGACGTGCAAACGTGGAGGCAAAAGCGGCGTGACCTGTCCAAGTTGCTGGTGCGGCTGTGACGGCACCACGTTCACCCAGTGGGCCGTAAATGACATGTACTGTCCCTGACCGTAGTTACAGCTCCACACGTCGGCGCTGCCGTGCACTTTGGCAGAGACCGACATGCTCAAAGACTGGCCCACCATCTCTTCTACATGTGAATGCAGGGCTGGCACTGCCTTTTTGGCGAAGAAATGCCGGCTTGGCACTCTCCACCGCGGCGCGGCACAAGCCATCATTTCTCGGAAAGGTGCTGAGTCCACCACTTGGAAAGGGAGGGACTGCAGCACCAGCAACTTGGACAGGAGGACGTTCAGCTTCTGCACCGTCGGGTGCGTGCTCGCAAACTGTTGTCTCTTGGAAACGGATTCCAAGAAAGACTGCTGACGGAATCCGTGAAGAGGAGTAGCAGGAGAAGGAGCATCTGAACGAGCGGAAGATGCCAACGAGTGACAACTCCCCTCAGCAGAGGTGTTGGAGCCTTGACTGGCTGATAGAGGGCGATTGACGTCGGGTGACGGAGCAAGTAACGGAGCGGGTGATGGAGCGGGGGCTGGGGCAGGCAGAACCGCCGTATCTTTATCACGGTTTTCCCAGGCCACCAAATGGCGACGCTGCATATGCTGACGCAATGCTGTAGTCCCAACATGGGCCCCCTGGCCACGACATACGGCTACGTTTACTTCCTCGGGCGGCTTGACGAAAAATTGTCACACCGCCGAGTAGGAAACTTTGCCCCCGCTACTCCTCACTGGCTGACTGCTACTTCCTCCGTGCACACCGGCACCACTAGTGGCCGTGGTGGTAGGCTGCAGTGGAGCTGGTGCTCTACTCCGTGACTGTTTTGCTCGCTGCCAAGCTGGCACCCTCTTCTCCTGATGATGCGGAAGCAATAGCCTGATGACGACGAGGCTGCCAAGTGCGATCAGCCTCATCATCATCAATTAGGGTCTCCGCCTCACTTCTAGCCCCCTCGGCTGCGTGTGGGTCAGGAGACAGACCTGTCTCTAGACCGGCTACCGAGCCACTCTCCTCACCAGTACTTCTTCGCCTGGCTGCTGAAGAGGCGGATGTCTCCCCCCGTTCCTGACCGCCCTCTGTTAGCTCTTCCTCACTGTACAGTGGGGCTGAGCCCACAGCATGCGATACTTCGCTTGGTGAGGGAACACCAAAGGACAGGGGCAGGTAGAGGACACGTGATTTCAGTGGGCGAGCTCCCGGGCCATGCCAACTAACGGTTGTGTCTGACGTACCCACCGACCGTTGGCTGTAGGTGTCAGAGGTGACCTGGGAAGAGGAAGACGACCGAGCCAACCAATCGATGACGGCAGGGTTGTCGGTGGAGACACGACCGCTGGATGACACCGGGAGCACTGGCCTCTGGCTGCGACTAGTGCTGCCTCGACCCCTTCCTCTGCTGCCACGTCTGCTCGCTCCTGAAACATTGCCTCCTCTGCCACTCCTTTGCGTGTTGTCTGACATACTCTTTAATTCAACAATTCTGTGTCCCTGAGTAACGATTCTGTGTCCCTGAGTAACGATTCTGTGTCCCTGAGTAACGATTCTGTGTCCCTCAGTAACGATTCTGTGTCCCTCAGTAACGATTCTGTGTCCCTCAGTAACGATTCTGTGTCCCTCAGTAACGATTCTGTGTCCCTCAGTAACGATTCTGTGTCCCTGAGTAACGATTCTGTGTCCCTCAGTAACGATTCTGTGTCCCTGAGTAACAATTCTGTGTCCCTGAGTAACAATTCTGTGTCCCTGAGTAACAATTCTGTGTCTGTCCCTGAGTAACAATTCTGTGTCCCTGAGTAACAGTTCTGTGTCTGTCCCTGAGTAACAATTCTGTGTCCCTGAGTAACAATTCTGTGTCCCTGAGTAACAATTCTGTGTCCCTGAGTAACAATTCTGTGTCCCTCAGTAACAATTCTGTGTCCCTCAGTAACAATTCTGTGTCCCTCAGTAACAATTCTGTGTCCCTGAGTAACAATTCTGTGTCCCTCAGTAACAATTCTGTGTCCCTGAGTAATAATTCTGTGTCCCTGAGTAACAATTCTGTGTCCCTGAGTAACAATTCTGTGTCTGTCCCTGAGTAACAATTCTGTGTCCCTGAGTAACAGTTCTGTGTCTGTCCCTGAGTAACAATTCTGTGTCCCTGAGTAACAATTCTGTGTCCCTGAGTAACAATTCTGTGTCCCTCAGTAACGATTCTGTGTCCCTGAGTAACAATTCTGTGTCCCTGAGTAACAATTCTGTGTCCCTGAGTAACAATTCTGTGTATGTCCCTGCGTAACAATTCTGTGTCCCCGAGTAACAATTCTGTGTCCCCGAGTAACAATTCTGTGTCCCCCAGTAACGATTCTGTGTCCCTCAGTAACGATTCTGTGTCCCTCAGTAACGATTCTGTGTCCCTCAGTAACGATTCTGTGTCCCTGAGTAACAATTCTGTGTCCCTGAGTAACAATTCTGTGTCCCTGAGTAACGATTCTGTGTCCCTGAGTAACGATTCTGTGTCCCTCAGTAACGATTCTGTGTCCCTCAGTAACGATTCTGTGTCCCTGAGTAACAATTCTGTGTCCCTGAGTAACGATTCTGTGTCCCTGAGTAACGATTCTGTGTCCCTGAGTAACGATTCTGTGTCCCTCAGTAACAATTCTGTGTCCCTCAGTAACAATTCTGTGTCCCTGAGTAAGAATTCTGTGTCTGTCCCTGAGTAACAATTCTGTGTCCCTGAGTAACAATTCTGTGTCCCTGAGTAACAATTCTGTGTCCCTGAGTAACAATTCTGTGTCCCTGAGTAACAATTCTGTGTCCCTGAGTAACGATTCTGTGTCCCTAAGTAACGATTCTGTGGCCCTAAAGTCTCTCTGGCCCTAACTCTGTCCCTAATACAGACAGGTCTGTCTCTCTTGAATGACCGGAGGCTAATGGAGAATTGTAAGATGGCCACAATTTATAGCTCCACCATTACACAG